>NC_141026.1:56812500-56845000 GCF_052040795.2 Danio rerio | reverse complement strand
TTTCCTTCCCGCTCCTCATCTCTTCATCATTCTCATTCCCTCTGGATTCACATGAGGACTCAAACTCTCCTGATCTTCTAGGGATCCAGAATAACACAAACATTCATTAAAGGTAAGAGTTTTTGCATTTACAGACTGCTTTTTTGTTGTAAAATAAAAAAAGTACCAAAAACTTATACTAAATGTATGCATTTTTAAGATGATGTTGTAGAAGTACTGATCATTGTAAGTTCATGTCATGTTACTGTATCCAATGTAAACCATTTAAACTTGCTGTAAAGTGTTACCCACGATGAATTCAGTTTATGCAGTCTAGGCTGTAAAGTTACAGAACGCAAACAAATAAAAAAAGATGTTATCTATTATTAATATTTATGTACTTTCTGCCATTTGGAATATACTTCAGTGGCAGAAGTCTGATTCATCTCACTTTATCCATCCACAATTGACCTTCTAATAAAGAAAACGGAATAACATAGAATGGCAAAAATGTTGTATAAACACAATAAGGTGTAATGAAGATGACTGTTAGTATCTTTGAATTTATGAAATGATCAGTGCATCTTGTGATGAGTACATGTGCTAATAATAATAATATCAGGATGCCACTCGGAGGAGGAAACAAGTGTGGCTGCTGTAAGAAGACAGTGTATTTCGCAGAGGAGGTCCAGTGTGAAGGACAGAGCTTCCACAAGTCCTGCTTTCTGTGCAGTAAGTTATACATGTACAAAGGCAGGGGAATAGAGTGTTACTTGATTAGTAAGACTGTAAATAGTTTGGCCTCTGTTTTTATGTGACCAAAAAAGAATCTAGAAAAAAAAAATTGCTGCAGATAAAGCCTTTAGATGGACTCAATGGAAAGAAAAAACAACAACTCATAAATTATCAGGAAAAGGTTTGGTCAATGTTGGGTTGTGTATTTTACCTACCTGCATACCTACTATATCCAACCCCAATTTTTCATTAACATTTTTTACTAAACGAATCGTCTTTATATCTCAAATAACATGTTTTAGTTATTGTTTACATAACTTACTAATATATATTGTACAGTGATCACATCAAAGTATCTCAACTAACCAACTAACTAACTAACCAAACTTCTTATTTATAAGTAAAAATAAACATAGGCTGTTTTATTGCATTGTTAGCTAACTGGCTAACCACTGATGTAGAATGATTTTAACCAACCAACCAACCGACCAACCAACCAACCAACCAACCAAGACTGTTTAGTGTTGATATCACAGTATCTGTTGCTTGACAACAAATTAACAGATGCACTTTATTTACTAACTAACTAACTAACTAACTAACTAACTAACTAACTAACTAACTACATTTTAATGCAAATTTTCTATATAAAGAAGTTACTCTGCCCCATTTAGAGCATCATTACAGGCGTTGAACGTTATAATTATAGTGGTTTAAACAACAGATCTGCTACAGAGCAACAGCTTTTTTTTACATTGGTTTTTACATGGTTTATTATGTTTATTATTGTTTATTACATTTTTTACATTGTTTATTTAATAACCAACAAAACCAACCAACTAATTAACAAGCTGAACTGTTTTTCCTCATTTGTACTTCAACACATTACAAATTCTCACCACATATCCCCATTAACTAGGTAGAGAAGTAAATAATTTATAGAATCTGGTACTAGTAAACAAACTAACTCACTTTATTTCCAACTAATCTAGCTTAAAAAAAAAATAAATAAAATAATAATAATAATAAATGAAAAATCAATCACAAAACACACACTGATATTAAAAGCAGAAAGAATGTGCATGTTTACACGAGATTCTCTGTGTGGAAACGGGAGGTGATGGTTATTCCTGTAGAGAAAGGGTGGAAACCGGAAAACGGAAAGATCATTCACCGAGACCCCAGCCCAAAGGAAATTACTTTATTATTGATATTTTTCTAGAAAGAAATGAGCACAAACGTTTCTGATGGCTGTCATTTAAACTCTACAAGTCAAATCAGTTCATTTAATGTCATTGTTTGAGAATTTCAAACCGTGCAAATAAGCAGAGTGGAAAGCTGGCATGAGTTTGAAGTAAATCTTGTCTGTTGAACTGCGTGTCCATATTAGGTGCTGTACAAATGAATATCTCTCTGGATTTATCTGCCTTTTATGGCTGCACATCGTCTGACGGCAGATCAGGGGAACAAATGGGTGTTTATGTGTAGATGACACAAGGAGCGTCAAACATTACGTCACCAAATAGTAGTGAGATTGTACTTGTTTAAGGTTGTGCTCCAGTTTTTCTTACTCAAGACAACTTGAAGATGCTTTGCTGAATAAAGTTACCTAGAGCACCAGAGGAGAGCTTAATATCTTAAACTTTTTAGATGCATTACACTTTTGAACAGGAATGATGTTCCAGGATCAACATAGAGGTTATAACACCCACATATATAACACCCACACAGCTCATATGTATATTTTACCAGCTATTAAACTCAGTTTGTATAAATATAATCCGCTCCTTCATACTTACTAACTCTTTCTCTATGTCTGTTGAGCACAGTGGTGTGCAGAAAGAATCTGGACAGTACCACAGTAGCTGTGCATCAGGATGAGATCTACTGCAAATCCTGCTATGGCAAGAAATATGGCCCAAAAGGCTACGGCTTCGGTGGAGGAGCAGGAACTCTGAGCATGGACGGGGGTGAAGCTCTGGGAATCAAACCGGCTGGGTTAGTACTCGCCTTTAGTACTTCTAGTTTCACTCAACCCCTTCACGCAGCATTACCGGTACATTTCTGTAAAATATGCAAAAATACTTATTCAACACATTTCTAAACAATAGTTTTAATAACTTAATTCTAATAACGGATTTCTTTTATCTTTGCCATGATGACAGAACATAATATTTCACTGGATGTTTTTCAAGATACTAGTAATTCAGCTTAAAGTGACATTTAAAAGGCTTAACTAGCGTTATGATCAACAGCGATCAAGCGGCTGCAGATTGCCAAAGAACTACAAATCTGCCGGTATATGGACTACAATTTCCTTTATGCACCGCTCACACACACCTGTTCCAGATTCTGTTGATTTTACACACCCATGGCTGGGCAACGCAATCTCATAGCAATTCATAACTTTTTTGAATTTGTACAATCTAATTCGTACAATTAAGTAGGAATCACCCAATGACGGTTGGGGTTTGGGGTGGGGTTGGGTGACATGCCTCCTTTTTAAAGTCATACATTTTCCTATGATTGAATTCATACGAATTAGCCACTAAACTGACAAAACGTAAAGAACTTACGTTTCCTCGTGAAATCAAGCTGGGCTGGTAGCCGCTCATGAATTGATTACATGGACTTTATAAACGACACACACACACACACACACACACACACACACACACGCACTTCAGTGCTAAGTCTCGTTTACCCGTCGTTGTGAACATCACAACATGTTTTTCTTGCCTTATAGTGTAACAGGGTGTCCGCAGGGTTTTAAAAAGTATTAAAACTTGATAAATCAATTATGAGAAAATTAAGGCCTGTATAAAAGATATTAAAAAGTCTTCAAAATCGCATTTTTACAAGGTCTTAAATTTTGCACAAGTGTTGTCCAAAGTGTCTGACTCCCCCCCCCAAAAAAGCATAAAGGTATTTATTTTCTTCAATCCACGCGATTGGTTCAGCCTGGGCACATCCAGCCATGCTCCTCTGTCTGGGTGATGTCGGTGATATCACGTAACTTGACAAACACTCCCGTGTTGATGGGTATTTTGACGGTCCTCACATGTGGCAAAACCACAGAGTGAAACAGACGGCAAAATGGGAAGGGGGCTAATAATATTGACCTTAAAATTAAAAATTAAAAACTGCTTTTATTCTAGCCGAAATAACAATTAAGACTTTCTCCAGAATAAATAATATTATAGGAAATACTGCGAAAAATTTCTTCCTCTGTTGAAAATGACTTAATTCACAGGAGGGTAAATAATTTTGACTTTAACTGTGTGTAACATCATATGTACTGATTAAAATCCATTCTAGTCATTTTTTTACAGCAATTAACCAGTATTATTGTTTGTTGTTGTTGCTTTTTACAATGTAAATTAAATCTTGTGCATTTGTGACCCAGAGAAACATCTCATCGTCCGACCAACAACCCCAACCCATCAAAATTTGCACAGAAGCTCGGCGGTTCAGATGTTTGTCCTCGCTGTGGAAATGCTGTTTATGCCGCAGAGAAGGTGGTTGGAGGAGGAAACGTGAGTTGTTGTTTATTTTTTATTTATTTATTTATTTTAGTCATCGCTTTAGTTTAGGTAACAATTCCCAGCATTACCTATTGACTTATTAAATTTGCAGTACAAACACACACGTGTTTACTGACACTGTGGCTATTGTGATTATACATGACTGAGCCATTTTAAACGTTTTAAACTTGTAAAACTCAATCTTGAGGTGCAGCTGATCACAGAGAGCTGGACAGATCTTTTTAATGTCAGTTTTTTAGCAAATCCTGTTCTGTGGACGTTTATACACAGTACAGTAGGTGGGGGAAAACAGACTCCTACATGTTGTGGTGGGCCTGAAAATAACTGAGATTTGGATAATGTTTTAACATCAGAATTTTTTTAAAAAGAGACTTGTTTATTTAACTTCAGTATGACTGCAGACACAACATATACCTACACACACACACACACACCTGCCCAAAAAGCTTTATATATTTAGTTTTAGTAATAGTTATAATTAGTTATTAATAAAGATATTAACTGTTCATTAGTGGTTATATAAAGTATGATCTTATTCCGGATCTCTAATCCCACTTAAACTCAAATTCTACATAGTGCTAGTAGTGCTAGTTAATGGTTTGTTAATACTGTGAATTGTGCCCTAAACAACAGTGTTACTGGATTAGGGATGCAGAATAAGATTTAACATCGCTAATATTGTATGAAGTTGATATGTATTTATGTAAGATTTATTCAAATGTTCTAAACATAATTTTTTTCATTTGCATTTATATTTATCTGCTTAATTTATGCAAATTGCCCTTATAAATAATTTTCTTAAATTTGTTTTAAAACAGCATTTCATTTTTAAATATTTATAATACGTGTTTTTATTTAATTGGTTTACATAAATAAAAAAATAATCTTATTTATATGTAATATTAATATTGATAATACTTTTATTAGTTTTTTTTATTTGTAAGAACTTTAGATTTATATGAATTATTTTCTTTGTTCTATTCATGTAATTTATTTTGAAAATAACATTACTAAAGCCAAACCTCATTTGGCAGATTTCCGTATTCATTTGGAGAAACATTTTTGTTGCCAGAAGAGTCTTTGTATGAAGTGCTATAAATATTACAGTGCAAATATAACCCCCCCTCTGTCCTAACCTACCCTCACTTGTTAGACCAAATCAGCACAGATACTGCAGGAATGGTTGATGCTTTATAATCAGACTAACATGACAAACCTTGGCCATCATTGTTTTGTCATTTGTGTTTCTTCATTCAGTCTTGGCATAAAAGCTGCTTCAGATGCGCAAAGTGTGGAAAAAGTCTGGAATCCACCACACTAGCTGATAAAGATGGAGAGATTTACTGTAAAGGTTTGTATGAAACATTACACTGTATATATTAATGTAATTTATATTAAAATAGCATTGCGTTAATGTTATTAATTTCTAATACTAAGAATAATAATTTAATTTAACAGGTCTATATTATTGTTATATATACAACATTTATATTTGTTAAATATTATATATTTATATATGTTATATTTATAACATTTATTGTAAGATTTATATTTTTAATTGTTTATACATTTTTAATACTTTTTAGTAATAATAATAATAATAATAATAATAATAATAATATATTTTTACTATTTTTGCTGCTTGTTACAAGGTGCTATGCTAAGAACTTTGGACTTATATTATTTTCTTTGTTTAATTAATACAACGTATTTGGAAAATAACATTGATATTATTATTCTCTAATATTAAGATTATTAATTTATAACACTTCTATTTGTTTATCTATTTTTTTACAGTTGCATAATTAAAATATTGTATATATTTAATATAAAAATATATTAAAATTTTCTACATTTAATTTGCATTTATAATTATATGACTAATTTCCTAATATGACTAATTGTTGTCATCTTAAATATCTGAATTTAATTAATTTTTTGAAAACTAATTTTATTTATTTAATTTTTTATTTATAATTATGTATATATATCCAATTAGATTTACCTAAAATAAAATTTCATATTTAGATTTTTTAAATATTTTTTATATTGTTCTTTTACATTTAATGTGTTTTTGGATTTTATTTATAATATTATTAACTTTGGACTTATTGAAAACAAATTATATTTATTTTAATTTTTATTTATATTTATGTATATTTATAATTATTTTAATATATAATATTATTTATCGCAAGATTTTCATATTTTAAACTTGTTAAATAGTTAGCTACAGTAATTTATATGTAATAATAATAATAATAATCATTATTATTATTATTATTATTATTATTATTATTATTATTTATTTTTTACTGCTATTTTCAGGGTGCTATGCCAAGAACTTTGGACTTATTGAAAACAAATTATATTTATTTTAATTTTTATTTATATTTATGTATATTTATAATTATTTTAATTTATAATATTATTTATCGCAAGATTTTTATATTTTAAACTTGTTAAATAGTTAACTACAGTAATTTATATGTAATAATAATAATAATAATAATAATAATAATAATAATAATAATAATAATAATAATAAATAATAATAATAATAATAATAATAATAATTATTATTATTATTATTATTATTATTATTATTATTATTAATATTATTAATAATTTTTTACTGCCATTTTCAGGGTGCTATGCCAAGAACTTTGGACCAAAGGGCTTTGGGTTTGGTCAGGGAGCTGGTGCTTTGGCTCATTCCCAGTAAATATAGAAGACATTGGTTAAACCAGGAGGACAAACTACTCACTTACCAACTATAAACCTCCAGCTGTCTGAAAAATACACACATGCGTGCCTTTTTTTGGTGCTCAGTATTTGTACTAATTCCAATAAACAACATTTCATGTGGAATCAAATCCTGTATTATCAACCGTTTATTGTCCAGTACAGCATCATATATTTTCTGTTCAATAAATGTATTATTTGTTAATAAAGATTCAGATGCTCAATATAAAGGATTACAGCAATTCTCACACATCATGAAACAGCATATCTGACAGCATGTCTGAGAAATGCACAAAGAAACATCCTTTTCTGGTGTATTTCAGCTACTAAATCCAACAAACAGTGTTTTGAGCAATAGACATTTTACAATTAAACTGGGAAAGTTTTAAATAAATGACATTAAATTAATACATTAAGAGACATTATACGAACAGTATATGCTTTATCTGAGAAATACAGAGAAATAAATGCCTTTTTACTGGTGCACACTAAATCATTTCCACACTGATAAAACTGGGTAGTTCTTAAATAAATGCAAATTATTGGCATAATATGCAATTCTCTGACAGCATGCCTACTTTTAAAACTATAACTACATTGACTACATTGATAAATTGACCTTTATATAGTCTGTAAATAGTCAGTTTACAAAAGGATACAGAAATTTTGAAGACATACTCTCTTAGAAGACTTGCTTTGCTAATGACATCATACACACATCGAAAGCACAAGTGTGATGAAGAACAAAGTGTGTTTGTGTCTCTGAGCTGTCACGGGTCGGCTCTAAGGATCCGCAGTGCTTTCATCGCCACACCAAAGACTGCGATTCACAAATCAAACAATGGATGCCAATGAGCAAAACTGATCTCAGAGCAGCTGCTGGTGGAAACCAATAAACAGGGCATTTCCACTACAATTAAATTACTGAGCACATGCAAAAAAAAAAAAAAAAAAAAAAAAAAAAGCAGCCAAGGCTTATTATAAAGTCACTGTCTATATTTTTGCAAATCTGAAATATATTGCTTTTGGTACACTTTGTTTTTATTTTGTTTAAAAATAATGCAAATGTGATATAAAGTCACAAGTGTCTCGTGGGTATTTAATAATGTTTAGCCTTATTGTAGGTGCCTCCCTCTCTGCAAAAACTATATTGCTCAGACAACTGTATTTCCTCTGAGCAAAAAAAAATTGCGATCACACATTAATATTATTATTATATTTAAACTGCATTTTTTCTTTAACTAAACAGAGTACTGTAATTGGTCAAGCGCGGAAACGTCAGTTTTGTAATAACCCGAACTAAACTGAGCGGACTTTAGTGTAACGTTATATCTGTCATAAATGAGTGGACAGGTGGATTTAACAAACGCGAGAGAAAGAGGAGAGGAGGCATCTTCATTGAGGCATTTTCCATACACACCATCTTTAAACAGACCTATGATCAGGAGAATGAGGGTACAGAAGAAGACGTTATGGTAACTTTAAATGATGAGAAGCTAGCATTAACCAGGCGGAGGAGGCTAACGGCAGCGCATCGCGGACTGGATTCAAAGTGTGAGAGACAGACAGAAAAGGAGAGAGAGAGGGAGAGAGAGAGAAAGGCCCAGAACAGGAGAGAGACGGGAGAGAAGAGGTATAGTGTGTGTGATTTCGGATATTTTTAGGTTTATAATCAAGTCTTCATCACGAGAAGAGTAGAGAAAATACAGGGAGAGGAGGAGAGAGACAGTAAATCAGTGTTTGTATTATGAAAGACTCAGATTGATAGAACTCAGATTCATATAACTGGATTGGAGAAGCATTGTGCGTTAATAATATGCTTTATAAGTTTGTAAAAGCAATACATTAAAATACCCTTAAATACCCTAAAAAGGCTAATATATATATATATATATATATATATATATATATATATATATATATATATATATATATATATATATATATATAGTTTTATTAGTATTTTTATTTAATGCTTTGAAAAATAAGTTAAATCTTTGTAGACTATAAATACATATGTACTATATAGCATTTATTTAAATTTGTGGGCAACAAATTATAGATTCATTTTATTTAAAAATTATTATATTATTCTTATTTTTTAAATTCAACTATAGGGGTGCGGCCAGGTAGGGGGCCTTACAAGACAATGTGCCCAGGGGCCCCTGAGTTCTTAATCCGGGCCTGAAACTAATCGAGTCCTTCAGGCGTGTTTGAAACCTACAGGTAAGTATGTTGGAGCAGGGTTGGAACTAAACTGTGCAGGGCTTCGGCCCTCCAGGAATTGAGTTTGACACCCCTGATTTATAGGATAAACACATTTGGGTTTATTTGCATTATTATCCATTTTTATACAAAGCATTTATTTGCATTATTAGCAATAAAATATTTTTTTCTATTAAACAAATATTTTTTATTAAAAACATTTAATATAAAATGTTCTTAAAATTACACACAAAATTAAATAAAAAATGTTTTTTAGCTTAGTGTCCAACGGTGTGTGGCTTAACCCCCCGGGGTCGAAGATGGCGTATACGCGTTTTGAAGTGTCATCTCCTCAAACCGCTAAAATTAACTTAAATCACACTTTCGGTTTTGATCATACAGATAAGATCAATACATCAATCGAATCTGTTAAGTGTCTATTTTTTATAGTGTACACTCACAATGACAACAAACGTGTGTGCTTTTGCAAAATAAGAACAAACAGTGTAGGCAATCTGTCTTTTCTCTCTCCGTGAACAGTTTTTAGAAACACATCAGTAAAATGCACTGAAACTCTGCGAAAACAAAACACACAGACATGAGACCCATATCTATAGAAAGTTTGAAGTGTCTACTTTTAAATGCAGTGAGTGCATGTTGAAAACTAATGCATGCCTTAAGATATATGTGAAGAGAATTTATAAGTAACTTTATCAGTAGATTTTCTATATGTAAGTTTACAGAGTTTTGTGTACCGACTCTCACAAGTGTATCTCCAGTTATTTTGTGTGATAGTTCAATATATTTTAAATAAACTGCAAAAAAAAAAAAAAATCAATTCTTCTCTCTTAGTCACATACCTGTCTGATGGTTCATTATGCAGGTCTTTGTCTTCTGTGTGTAAATCGCTGCATTAGCAATGATAGTTTACACCTTCTCGCATAGACCATTTTTACAGAAGCGTAGAGCTGCCACCGAGGTAAAAAAAAAAAAAAATCTGAGCTTTATCACATTTGTACAATATAATTATCACGTTCTTACAATAAAAGATCACGTTTGTACAATATACTTTTCTCGTTCTTACAATATAATATCACGTTTGTACAATATACTTTTCTCGTTCTTACAATATAATATCACGTTTGTACAATATACTTTTCTCGTTCTTACAATATAAGATCACGTTTGTACAATATACTTTTCTCGTTCTTACAATATAATATCACGTTTGTACAATATACTTTTCTCGTTCTTACAATATAATGTCACGTTTGTACAATATACTTTTCTCGTTCTTACAATATAAGATCACGTTTGTACATTATAATATCACGTTTGTACAATATACTTTTCACGTTCTTACAATATAATATCACGTTTGTACAATATACTTTTCTCGTTCTTACAATATAATGTCACGTTTGTACAATATACTTTTTTTACGTTCTTACAATATAAGATCACGTTTGTACATTATAATATCACGTTTGTACAATATACTTTTCACGTTCTTACAATATAATATCACGTTTGTACAATATAATTATCACGTTCTTACAATATAATATCACGTTTGCACAATATACTTTTCACGTTCTTACAATATAATATCACGTTTGTACATTATAATATCACGTTTGTACAATATACTTTTCTCGTTCTTACAATATAAGATCACGTTTGTACATTATAATATCACGTTTGTACAATATACTTTTCTCGTTCTTACAATATAATATCACGTTTGTACAATATACTTTTCACGTTCTTACAATAAAATATCACGTTTGTACATTATAATATCACATTTGTACAATATACTTTTCTCGTTCTTACAATATAATATCACGTTTGTACAATATACTTTTCTCGTTCTTACAATATAATATCACGTTTGTACAATATACTTTTCTCGTTCTTACAATATAAGATCACGTTTGTACAATATAATTATCACATTCTTACCATATAAGATCACGTTTGTACAATATAATATCAAGTTTGTACCATATACTTTTCACGTTCTTACAATATAAGATCACGTTTGTACATTATAATATCACGTTTGTACAATATACTTTTCACGTTCTTACAATATAATATCACGTTTGTACAATATAATTATCACGTTCTTACAATATAATATCATGTTTGTACAATATAATTATCATGTTCTTACAATATAATATCAATATCAATATCTTTACTTTGGCCAATTGGTGAAGTTTTTTTCCCTCTCTGCTGTCGCCTCTAGCTTGCATGGTTTGGGATCTGAGCTGTGCATCGATGGATTTGCTCTTCAGTGTTTGGACTCCCTGTAGTGATTTTTAAATCACACTGAACTGAGCTAAACTGAACTGAACTTAAACACTAAAAAACTGAACTACAATGTTCCAATTTACTATGACCTTTTATGTGAAGCTGCTTTGACACAATCTACACTGTAAAATCGCTATACAAAAATAGTTGGAGTGAATTGAACTTTCGTAGATTGTTTTAATATAAAAAATACTGTCATAAAAAACAACTATGCTACAAAAATGGTTTCTCATCCAAATTTCGGTAAACTTTGACACTGGCGAAAACCTCGGAAGCATGCCATGATTAACCCTTGAGTAAAAACCGTAAAACTTTTAAATTCAATAGGATGACCCTTTTTCACATGGCTATACTTACACAAACACCACAACACTCAAAAGAAAAACACAAAAAGGCATCATACAGTATGTCTTTAAAATCACCCAATTTTCATTCTAGCTTGAACTGTCCAATTCAACAACAATTTGCTCCCTGAAAAAGCGTAAATTGTCACCAGAGGGCGCCACATCTCATTCTACCAGTGAAAGGAAAGCATGTGTTTTACAGTAAGTGAATTGTATGTGTTTTCAATTATCAAATAACACATCCTAACACTGAGAATGTATATTGTTCACACTTGTTCAATCAAGTAACTTTGGGCAGAAATAAAAACCGTCTCTACTGTCTACATACAGTGAGATGAGTGCGAGTCTGGCTAGTGTTTGTATAAGAGCTTAACAGAATATAAAAAGCAGGTGATAATTTGTGTCTGGAGCTCAGAGTTTTTAACAGACTCTGAAGGAAGAATGATATTGTTAAACTGCAGTAGGAGAGACTGGGGCTTGTTGTCACGCAGGAAATGTGTTTTTAAGGTTGATATCTTTGGTGAAAGCACTTCAGAGTTAATATATAGACAATTACGTCTTTTAAAGTTATATATTTGTCTAGCTGGTTGGGTAAGGAAACAGGATGGATAGAAGGATGGACAGACGGACAGACAGATAGATGGACAGAAGGACAGGCAGACAGAGGGATAGATAGACGGACGGACAGACAGACAGGCAAACAGACAGACACACAATGTCAGGCAGACACCAGACAGCCAGACAGACAGACACATGACAGACAGAAAAAGAGTCAGCCAAACAGACAGACAGAGAGTCAGCAAAACAGACAGACAAACACAAGACAGACAGCCAGAAAAACAGCAAGAAAGCTTACCCCCGATTTACAGAGGGTGTCAACACTTCCCATTCACTTTGAATTGGTGACGTCAAGTGTTGTCGTACTGAATTGTGGATCCTATCGCTGTAGAAGATGGGAATTTCTCAACTTCAAGTGCCAACGGAATTGTCAGCCAATCAAATCACTTTTTGGAAATACACTGGCTGCTGTCTGAGCTGGTGTCGTCAAAGTCCCTTTAGGGCAAGTCATTTCACATGGCAGCCATATTTGAAAAACCTCTCGGGCATTATGCTCGGGCATTCTGTTTGAATGGGGAAACATCAAATTCTCCAAAATTGCTTCCCAAGCTTACCATTGAATTTCAAATTAGGAATAAACAATGAAATTAAACAACAGCTGTCCCTTTAATTTAATTTATCACATCTGGTCCGAGCCCCTCCCCCAGAATATCGTCAGTCTATAGCGATCGATGATTGGCTCCAGTACTAGAAGGCAGGCTTTTTTCACCATACAGGGATTGATGATTGGCTCCAGTACTAGAAGGCGGGTTTTTTTTACCATACAGTGATTGATGATTGGCTCCTGTGCTAGAAGGCAGGCTTTTTTCACCATACAGTGATTGATGATTGGCTCCAGTACTAGAAGGCGGGTTTTTTTCACCATACAGTGATTGTTGATTGGCTCCAGTACTAGAAGGCGGGCTTTTTTCACCATACAGTGATTGATGATTGGCTCCAGTACTAGAAGGTGGGTTTTTTTCACCATACAGTGATTGATGATTGGCTCCTGTGCTAGAAGGCGTGCTTTTTTCACCATACAGTGATTGATGATTGGCTCCTGTACTAGAAGGCAGGCTTTTTTTCACTACACAGTGATTAATGATTGGGTCCTGTAATAGTAGGCGAGGCTTTATTCACCATAAACCATTACACTTTTCCCATTCAAAAAAATATACGAGTGACATGTCTTGTTTTTTTTTTTAGTCTTTAGTGTCGTTCATACAGTTCAATAGCGATTTGTTTAAAGGTACATTTAAAAAGAAGAAAAAAAAGTATTATTGCGGTGGGCAATAACCCGCTCCTTTATGACCAATCTTACATATACATATACTGGGATTCATAACAGAGATTTTATTATTTTATTTGATGATGCTGCTATGATGACGCTGACACCTCATGTGAATATATCGTTACTTTGACAACATCCCACACTAAATCAAAAAACATATTAAATGAACCATTTCATTACACAGCACAAAAAAGTCATGTCAAAAACTCTTCTATACACTGTAAACGATTTCTTGTTAAATCAACAGTAAGTTACTGGCAACAATTATCCAGTAGCTGCTGTATTTCATAAAACGGTAACATTACTGTAAAACTAATTACATTAGTATTACATTTACTGTAAAATGTAATACATCATTTTACTGTTGTTGATTTTTACTGTAACACCAATTACAGTAGTGATACACATACTGCAAAACTGAAAACAGTATTTTATTGTACATTTTTACCATGAAGAACTACGGTATTTTAACGTTACTTTTATTATTACTGTATAGTATTTTACAGTTATTAAATGTTATTTTATTTAATAGTGCTACTTTATAATGGGTAAAAATGTTCAAAAATTGCACAAGTGTTATTTTAACTGTTCAAGAAATACAAGAAAAATAAAGAAACTGAAACTTTAACTTCACAATAAAGGTTTATTGTGTAAACCATGCTAAAACAGTAGCAATAATTCAATATAACAAAGCAACAGAACACTAATAAACAATTGATCATTAAAACCAGTCAACAATTAATGCATCAAAAATTATTACAATTTTAAAAACAGGTGAAAATACTGCTACAAGACAGCAAATGATGAAGGCCAAATGATGTGGAAAGGGACAGTGAAAAAGGGCAGCAACATGATGATGATCCTGCAAAAATGACAAGCAAAATCAATCACTGAAGTAAAAACTAATCATCCCTCAAACCATTTAATTCATTCAGAAACGAAACACTGCACTGTTGTTTTTTTATATATATATATATATATATATATATATATATATATATATATATATATATATATATATATATAAAACAGTTATAATATATATAACAGTTTTTTTAATTGTTTTTGTTGGTGAAATACAGTTTGTTGTCAATTCAAAATTACACTAACGTTAATAGGGAAAAGATCAGCGGGCATTGTTCTTAAAGATTGCTATTCAGGTGTCCACACAGGTGTGTAAAAAATAAAGTCTCATCTTAACTTAATGTCCGACTCTGTATAGCTCGAATATCTGATTCCATGATCACACTACTAGTGCTTCCACGAATTTAAGAGGGGTGAACACAGTTCATTCTCACTTTAAGAGGCTACATATTTAAAATTAAATAAATAAAAATAATCTAATTTAACGTGACTAATGTTAATTAAATACTTTTAGGCTTTTAACACGTATAAATCCACTTCTAACTTACAGATAAGATTGCGTTAGAGAACATGAAAGCTGTGGGTGATTTTTTAAAATAATGCTAATGATGAGTTACTGATATTTGGTTTGCATAAAACAAAGTAATCACTAAGCATTCATTTTTGGCAAAATCTGCAGAGAGGCTCAGCGACACGAGGAAATGTGTTAAAGTTGAGTAGAGAACTAAAGAGCAGTCTAGCCTACTTAATGAAATGTTTGTGGTAATATTCTGCGGTCAATTCGTATTACTGTATTTTAATATGCAGCAGTGATGGCATGTCAGCGAGACAAATAAACATTTTATCGAGTCATTTCATACAATTTATTTATTTATTTATTTTTTATACAAACCCTCTAGTGACATTTCCTCAAACTAAATCATCATAACGTTACTGTGCACAGCATCAGTAAAACGTTGAGAATAATTTAAATACTTAATTTTTTAAAACAGTCACTGCTGATTACAAACTAACATTAAAGCTAAGCTTACAGAAATCCTGTATGCATGACAATATAAATATGTATTACTCACTGATGTCGAAGCACTTCCAGGTCATCAGAGATGTAGACAGGACAGAATGTGTGCTATCAAATGAGCTCTTGTGCAGCCTTTGTTGGACATCCAGGTAGTATGTTCACCCACACTGTAAGAAACAAAAACAGAAACAATTTATTAAAATGTGAGGGATAGTAAACATGTTTGGTCTACAGAGAGAAGAAAATGTTTACTTTAAGCATTGATCCTAATGAATCTATTTCTGAACTACATTTAACCTTATCACGGAAACAGCATTTTTGAGCTTTTAGACCAGGGGTGCTCAACCTTGTTTGCTTTAAATTAGAATTAAAACAATAAATCTCTATGTCAAATACAATACTTCAGATCTAAATAAAGCAGGTGCTTTTACCTAAAGGTTCCTTCCCTCCAGTTAGTTTGGCTGCAAATACCTCCACATCTGTGCTTTATTCGGTTCTTGTCTTAAGAGTAACTGGTGTCGCATTCCAGGTCCATCACAATCTGGGCTAGAAGGACAATATGACAAAAGACAAGACACATATAAATAAGTCTCAGAATAAAATATTTAAAGGAATAGTTTACTATTTTGCCACTATTTACTCCACGTGTTTTAAACTAGTTTGAATTTCTGTTAAACACTGAAGCAGATATTTTGAAGAATGTTAGTAACCAGTAACTATTGACATCCATATTTGAACCAAATTTCTTTAAAAAATACGAGTTTGTGTTCAACGGAACAAATTAAATATATAACTATTTTGAAACAAGTGGAGGATGCCAAAGATGCTATTATTTTCATTTTGGGGTGAACTGTCCCTTCAATTCAAGTGTCAAGCAATAGTCATAAAAACTGATGTGTCGCTTGAGGAAAACTAAATCAAGTACCTTCTTTGAACAAGCAGAATCATTATGCCATTGTATTCAGTGATTCTCTTTTACATTTTCCCACTATAAAACGATAGCTTTAACATGCAATCCATGTTAAGACAAAAATTAATAGCATAAAATAACATATTGAACTAAACTTACAGTTTCCAGGCTGTTTGAAAACAAACAAACACATATGCCCAGTAAAATTGCTAATAAACACAAAGACAACAGTTAAAGAAAAAATGTTTGTCTAATATTTACTCAGCACTTGGTAGGCAAATAGCATAGCCGTGGCTGTTTTAACACCAGATGTTTTTTTTTTCTTAAAGTTTTCTTAGGAACTGCTGGAAGAAGAAAAAGAGGTTGTACATGAAACTCCTCACAACAAATCTGTGAACAACTTGACATTTAAAAATCTAATCAAAATGAGGAAGACATCAACATTACCTTGAATAATCAAGTGAGGAGTGATTGGTTGCATCAGTTTTTCAACATCAATTACTGTAGCTGAAAAACAGATAAATATAATAAGAGTAAAATAAGACTTAACATTAATTAATCTAAATCTATGGTACAACCATACCAATCTATATGGGGTTAAAATACATTTGTACACAAATCATTCCCTGACCCCATCAATTTCTCTTAGATTAGGATGGATATGACTTTGGCTTATATCTGTGTACTCAGAACGTACACTCACCTCAGGTACACCTGAACACCAAAAATTAAATGTACAATTAATGACACACTATACATCAAGCTCATTAACATTATTGAGAAATAGACAATTAATATGTATTTTGTTAAAATTAACGTTAGCTTAAAATAATTCAACTGCATTTAATTTTCAGCTCCATTTAATAAAACAGTTAAGACTCATTTCATTATGAGTTTAGTTTAAATAACTAACTTACAGTTGAAAAATTTTACCATAATGATAGCTTAGTCATAATGACTATGTGAAGACCAGAGCTTACCTTAACGGTAAACGTTTAACTTTTCATGGTGACTTCGCCTTCATCTCAGTGTTGTGCTGAAATAGAGAATTCATTAATGCAGTTACAATAAGTTGAAGTTATGTTTTTCAGGTAACTTAACGTATGGTCAAAAACTCACTCAAGATAAACTCACTGTATCTAACACCTCGCAAACACTACAATGACCGCCTGGCGTCTGTTATTTCTTGTTTAAAATACCGTTTGTTAACGGATAGCGTGACATAACATAAGAACCTACAACTGGTTAATTCTTTTAAATTACACACAGAATACACAGAAATACTTATAAAACAATCCTTTAACGGACAGAATTTGACTTTAAAACACTTACCGAGGATGAATTCGCTGGATGAAAGACGACAGGTGAATTTCAAATTAGGAGAGCCGTTGCCTGCATGTCGAGTCGTGTCCGTTCGGTTCTATGAATCGGCTCCTTAGTGAACAGTAAAGAATCGAATCCGCCTAAAACAGATTCCTTTTTGTATATGATTCATTACTATTTCGTTATACTGCTTGGCCACAAGCATTTATACACTAATTATACACTAATTGCATATTGCTGAATGTGCTTGTGAACACGTGTGATCAAATAATTCCCGAGCAAACGGTTCAATACGATTCAGAGTCGCTCGAGTGCTGAACCGAACCAGTGCAAACGTGAAATTGATTACAATATAGTAACATTGTTTTTTATTCACTTTACCAGCGAAATTATTACACATATCTGACCTTGACAATACGAATAAAGTTCGTTTGAAGTGTTTTGAGAATTAATATTTTTTTCTCCCAGAATTCATTTCACATCAACAAGCAAATGGTAATGGCGGATGAGAAAGCCCAGCTAATATTATAAATATTGCGTTTAATATGTCACGAAATGAAATTTTAACAGTGTTTCATGCGAGAATGAAACAGGCTGTCTAAAGCAGGCTGGTCATTATGACATTTAAGCTAACTTTGGTTTCATGAATCAATTACTTTTGTTCCAGTTTACGTTTTGGTTAAGCACAAATTTATGTTGATTAAAAATGATTTAATATTTTCATGTTAACCTCATAAAATTAAGGTGCAGTACACCCAAATATGGAAAACCAGGGGACAGCTTTATGCACTGAACAGTCTGAAGAAATAGGTTATTTTATTTTTCTTCACAAAATACTTTGTCAAAAAAAAATAAACATAATAATAATATAAAGTGTGTGTAGAGTTTTTCATGGTCATTTGCAGTACTGTATTAAGATGCACAGTAACTGATTTTTTCCCAAAATTCATTGTAAAATCTGCAGTAGCATACTGTTAATCATGTTCACAGTATGGAAATGTTAAGAATACATTATCATGCTGTGAAAATAGCAATATATACAGTAACACACTGTGCACAGCTTATACAGTAAACAACTGTTGAGAAATGCAGTATAATACCGTGAAAACAACAGAAATCGTTTACAGTGTAGCCAAACATAAGAACCAGAGAAGATCAAACGCTGCTAAATCCACATTGCGACGCTCAACATCAACAGCAGCTCTAAATACAGCCCAGTCACGACTGACACGCAGCACCTATGATCCGGCTTTCCCACATCAGCCAAGACACAAATCCAGCAGAGATCGTGAAGCCAGTAAACAGGACAGGTGTTTCCCGCAAACTGACCCGTCCAGAGCTCTCTCAATAGTGCTGCTGCAGATCACAGCGGGGGACAATAACAGCATCTGAGTCATGAGTCTTTGAGACAGACAGATGTGAGAAAACACTGCCAAAATACACACAGACCCAGGTGAAAAAATATATGTACTTTAACTTAAATACCTGCAAATACATAATTAAATTGTTATTTTTTGTGTTAAATAAAAGTTTGATGGTTATACACTACATAATCCAATTAAAAGTATTTTTATACCTCAGTAGGACTTTAGTACACTTGAAAAAAAGTATATTTAATACCAAGTAAAAACATGTTTAGTGTACTAATATAATGTATACTACAGAAAATATACAAAAGATTATTATTATTATTGGTGTGTTTTTCAAGTGTGCTATAAATGCTTTAAACTTCTATTTTATTAGACTGTTTACATACTAATCTTAAGGTTAAAATAAGTTCATGTATAAAAAATATATTAGTAATGTATTTGTAGTAGAAGTATATTTTCCTTAAAGTTTTACTTAAGTACACTTATTATGAAGTCATTATTAACTCTGCACACTCAATTCAAAATCAATTTAAGTGTTAATTCAAACAAAACATTATTGTCTTAAGATGTGAGTGCGTGTTGTAGGTCAATTCAAGGAATGATCAGAAAAGTGATGGATGGGCATGCAGAAAAGATGACATGTTTGTGTATATCCAGAGTAGTCACTAATAGTATAGTCACTTAATGTAAGGAAACATATGTTTTACATTGCATATTCTAAAATTGTTCTGGAGTGTTTATCCTTTTACATAACAATTTTTTTCTAACCAATCACGTGAGGATATCTAAATCTATTGACGTAGCTTTAATGACTCTGTTAGCATAAACATCACTGTATTCTGAATGTAGGGCAGGTCGACCTGTGAAGAAAAAGATCTGAAGCTGATTTCTTGCTGTTTCATTCATTTTTCTTCGACACAGTCAGGGGTCGCCACAGCAGAATGAACCGTCAACTACCGCAACCCGTTATTGGGGAAACAAACTTCAAATTGTAAAACAACTATATATATACAGATTACAAGGTTCACTCAAAAAAATTACACATAAGTACAAAGAAATTGCATGTGTGTGTGTGTGTGTGTGTGTGTGTGTTTTAGGAGCCTATGAGATGGTTATCAAACTGTGGTATGTGTACCACTAGTGGTACGCAGGCTTCCTTCTTGTGATATGCGGAGGAATCGCTGAATAATTGAACACACTTTAAACCCTTAGACGGTACAATAACACAGATGTGATCAGTAAATTGATTTTATGTTATTTTTGATTTTCTAATGTTTGTTATATTCTATCATTTGAAGCTAATTTCCTCCTCATATTTGTAACGGTTGTTCTATATACTGAAGTCAATGTTTAGATTTCAAAGATACAAAAATAAAGTCATATACACATGCAACATATATTTCAAAATGTATCAAAAAGAGTTTATTTATGAAAACATATATAGCCTTTAAGAGGTCCAGGAAACATTTCCAGGTTTTGGCGAATAGGCACTTTATGATAATACTTTACATTAAGGTACAGCAGTTTTCTGTTTACTTTAAGAACAGTGCCATTTTTTATTAACTTTTAAAAACTTATTATAATTAAAATTATGTTTTATTTAACTATTTTACCTGGAAGCACAGTACAGCGTTAATGTTCAAACTATGTATAATGTTTAAAATTGCTGACAATAATAAATATTCATAATAATAAGAATTAATCAGAAAGTTTAGCTAGTGCTGTAGAATCTGGTGCACTGACGCTATTGCTTTGTCATTAATCTAATGTAAAAACCCTAAGGGTTGCAATCAATGTAAAAATAAATAAATAAATAAATTAAAAAATTAAAAAACCAAAGGCTGATGGCTTTTTGTTAGGATATTGTATTTTTTATGTAACTATTTTTTATCTTCTGTAGGTTATGGATTAACAATGGTAATCATAAAAGTTTATTCAAATTTATTAGATTTTTGTAAATCACCAAGCGACCCCCTCTCATTGTCCCACGACCCCCCAGGGGGTCCCGACCTCCACTTTGAGAACCACTGCGCTACTGTATTTCAAATGCCGGTTATTATGGTGGTACATGGAGACTATTCTTTCTGAGGTGGTACTTTGTGAAAAGAGTTTGACAACCACTGCAATGAGATATCTGTAAAGTCCAGCAAGAGAAAGCCAAAAAACCTTAAATACAGATAAAAGAGTTGCTGTGGAACGTCTGAATGCATTTTTATCTCCAGATATTGAAACGGCTTTAAATATCTCTGAGTGGCGGTATCAGCTGCCTAACGCTCTATGTTTAGCAAAGCCGATGTATGGGCATCTTTACATTCCTGACATTTTCTGTCAGAGATTAATGTTGTCTGCAGTTAATATTTTAATCAGATGTGGGGGTCAAACGCAGAGCATCATCTCACTGAAGAAACATACGGCACATCAATCTGTCAGAATAAATTAATCTCATAAACCCCTTACGCCTTTCCAACAATATTATGTGCAAAATAAAGTGTAATAATATAATAGGAAATAAATAAATAAATATATAACTAAAGGAGCAGTATGTAAGGGCATACAGAAAGGATGACATGTTTGTGTATATCCAGAGTAGTCACTAATAGTATAGTCACTTAATTTAAGGAAACATATGTTTTACATTGCATATTCTAAAATTGTTCTGGAGTGTTTACCCTTTTACCTAATTTTTTTTTTCTAACCAATCACGTGAGGATATCTAAATCTAATGACGTAGCTTTGTTGACTCTGTTAGCATAAACATCACTGTATTCTGAATGTAGGGCAGGTCGACCTGTGAAGAAAAAGATCCGACGCTGATTTCTTGCTGATTCATTAATTTTTCTTCGGCATAGTCAGGGGTCACCACAGCAGAATGAACCGTCAACTACCGCAACCCGGTATTGGGAAACAAACTTCAAATTGTAAAACAACTATATACACACACACACATGCAATTTCTTTGTACTTATGTGAACATTTTTTGAGTGAACCTTGTAATCTGTTTTAGGAGCCTATGAGATGGTTTTTACACTGTGATGCGTGTACCAGGCACGCAGGCTTCCTTCTAGTGGTACGCGGAGGAATCGCTAAATAATTGAGCACACTTTTAACCCTTAGACCCAGTGGTTGAACTAGGTATTGCATTCCTAGATCAAAGCAAATGCAAGTGCAGGTTGCCATATTGAAGACCAAGCAGTGAGTCTGACAATCGAGCCTAAAGGCTGATTTAATTGTGTTCTAACTGAAAGCAACAACACCCAATAGAAGGAATATTTTCCATGTTAAAAGGAGTTTTTGTCCTAACCAACACCACAACATTGATATATTATAAAAGGTCTCTATTTCTTGCAGCTGAACAACAGAAAACTTACCATGATCACCTCAGGTACACCTCAGGTGCTTTATTCAATATTAAATGCTAAAAATGTGAGTTTGAATGCCATTTGACATGACATTTGTTGCCATACTCCTGAAAGCAGCAGCAGGTAGTTCACCTCAGATCTGGAAAATAAAATCCGTCTGAAATTGAACTTCAGAACCGTCTCAACACCAACACATACCAGTGACTCAGCATCTACGTTTAATAAAGTTAAATATGAGGTTTGATATGTAGCCTATAAACGCTACCATTTCGTGAGTGAGTGCATATTCTGTGCTTCTGAATGACTGTATTTAAATTTCCGTTGTGTTTCGTCTGGTGCAACCAGCCAAACTGCTCATCACTGCAAATCTCGTCATGTAGCATGTTGTTTGGACTCGGGGTTTACAATCGTAATAATTATATTATTTGCCAATTAATAACCTCATGTGGAACTCTGAATCTGCATCTCATTTCGGAGTCTGTTACTGTCCACCGGAGGTTGCATTTCAGTCACGGATGCATGCTTTGAGAGCCTTTCTTAATGAATAAATAAAATACATGGTTTTCCATCAAGGCAACTCAGGGTGCTAAAATATAATTGGGTAAACTGGCATTGGGCGGGTTAAATGACCAAAACAAAGACAACCGTTCTGGCACATAATGCACGTTCAAAGCAGAATATCTGACTTCAGCATTGTTTTTCAGAGGATCAAAAATGTTCACTTGGCATGTTTCTTAAATATCTGCAAACATACAACTGAAACATACCAAAAACCACCACTGAAGTTATTTGCTTACTATGCTACTGATAAAACTTGAAATCAAACTAAAATGCTGTTTGACTAAAATGGAAAAAAAAAATATTTTTTGTAGCAGAAATGCACTTAAAATAAATAAAGCTTCACTTGCAATATTTGCAATATAAAAACTGACATTGCAATATTTAATTTTTTATAATATAAATTGTGATAAGAGTATAATTTCACAAGATGAACCTTTTTGGAAATCATTCATAATTTTACATTGATTGGGGTGATTGGTTTAGGGGTGTGCATCTGCATAAAATTGACCAAATTATGGATTAAAATAATAATAATAAATAAAAATAATAACAAACAATAATAATAATAATATAAAAATAAAATAAATACAAATTTAAATAAATGAAATATTTTTAAAATAAAATAAATGAAAATAAATTAACAAAAACAAATAAATCTGTATTGAGGGACAGAAATTAAATTCAATAATCAAATGTACAATGACACTCTACAGCCGTCATTATATACATGAACAATTAATCTTCAAACTTTAATTTCTTGTGTCCAAATAGTTTAAACTCACTTGAAATTGCTTGAGATCCTGTGATGCGACTATTGAAAATTTGCACGTTGAGATCGATGCTGATACGGTACATTGTGCAGCCCGAATTGAGATCTCATTGTGGACACATTAAAAAGATGGAACTTACTTTTAATGAGAGGCTAAATGAGGCTGTGAGAAGCTAAAGCATGAAGAGGAACCCCAGGCCACAGCTGTCTGATAAGAGCTGCTCACGGCCTATCAACAACAGAGCTGCTGGATAAAAGCTGTTTGTGTGTGTGTGTGTGTGTGTGTGCTAATAATACCATCCAGTAACTAGCAGAGGATGAACAATAAGAGGGTGTCTTAAAAAAGAGAGGCATTGTTCTAGAGCATCATTTTCAAGAAGATTTCTCTGACCATCCGAGCACTACAAGGTAAGTTCATTCTGTTTGCTTCCATGTTAAGGAATGTTGTTTTATAAAGGTTCCTCATTGGCACGTATGGTTCCGTGAAGAACCTTTAACACCTACAGAACATTGACATTCCACAAGAGGTTATTTAAAGTGGACAAAAGTTCTTTAGATAAAATGTTCTTCAAATAAAGAAACAAATGGCTGTTTCTTTGTCCAAAAGGGTTGTTGTCCACTATGGAACCTTTTGTTAAAAAGTATTTTAATAGCTTAAAAATTACAAAAGAAACCTTCTATACGGTATATTAGGTGGCCAAAACTAATGTGTACTTAAAATTTAGCTAATGTCACAATGTACTTTGTGTAATGACTTGTTTTTACATTGTACTTATGATTGATTTAATACCTGTTTGTAATTACATCTGTAACTGATTTCTGTAATTACAGTTATAATTACACTATTGACCATCCCTTACACCTTAACCCATCCTTACCCAGATCTCACAACCTGTCTCTAACTCAACTCATATCCCACCTCAAGGATTTTGCAATACATTATGAACACAGTAACTACATTGCTTTTTCAATTGCTTTTTCTTTGATCCAAATACATAGTAGTTAAGGCCCCCTAATAATGCAATGGCATTGAAGAACCATTTTAAGGAACTGTTTACTTAAACATTATTCAAAGCACGATTTTTATAATCAACATTACTTTATTAAAAAACTACACATAACCTTTTTGGGGCATAAATACATTTATAGACGCTAAAGGTTCCCAATCAACCACTGATGCCTATTATACTTATACTCATATTTTTAAAGAAATTTTACAAACTATTTTTATTGTATCCTAACTCTTTATTGTGCACTCATTAAAACACTCATTTGAAAAACCCTATAGAGTGATACTTGGGGTTTATACCTTTTATTACAATGTCTGTGACATAAATAAATAAATAAATAAATAAATAAATAAATAAATAAAAATAAATAAATAAATAAATAAATAAATAAATGTAAAAGTTATCACATACAATTATTCACCCTATAATCCCTCAGAAAACACTTTGTTCAAACTACTTATTTAAAATGAGTTGGAACAATTCTTAAGCTTTTTTAGACAACTTAGTTGTATTTACAAAGTTGATTAAAGATAAAACAAATTAAGTTAACTTAATTTGTGTTGGGGCAACATGGTGGCTCAGTGGTTAGCACTGACGCTGGTTCGAGTCCCAGCTGGGCCAGTTTCTTTGTGGAGTTTGCATCTTCTCCCCGTGTTGGCGTGGGTTTCCTCTGCGTGCTCCAGTTTCCCCCGCAGTCTAAACACATGCGCTACAGGCGAATTAAATAAACTAAATTGTCCGTAGTGTATGTGTGTGTATGAATGTTTCTCAGTACCTGGTTGGAAGGGCATCTGCGTTGTAAAACATAGGCTGGATAAGTTGGTGGTTCATTCCTTTGGCGACCACTGATGAATAAAGGGAATAAGCCGAAAGAATATAAACAACATGAAGGAATTGTGTGGAACCCTTGATTTTTTTTCTACAGTGAGGATTAATATGGGATGTCATGTCTTTTTTATTTATTTTTTTATTTTTATTTTAGTAATTTAGGCTTTTAATAAATGCAAATACAGTAAATATTCACAATTATTTCCTAAATTAAAGATTTTTTAAAAGAAGTCAAACAGCTCTTTTCAAGAGAAGTCAACACTGTTTAGTTCTTCAGGCCTGAATAGTATTATATAATACTATAATAATGAATAATGATTCATTTCATGTCTCCCCAATCACTTTGACATCATCTCTCAGATAATTTAATTAAAACCTTATCGTTGTATTGATCTGATTCCAATGAATTTCTGCACTAGAAGGAATCAATCATTTTGGGGCATAAAAACATTTTATAAATGCTAAAGGTTCTTGATTTACCACTGATGCTTATTACGTATACTTAATATACTCATGAATAGTTCTTAATATTGTTAACATACATATATATTGTATGAAAAATTAAACGGGGGTCGCCACAGCGAAATGAACCACCAACTGAGAAACACCCATACACACTCATACACACACACACTTTTCACAAAAACAAACGTGTGTGTGTGTGTGTGTGTGTGTGTGTGTGTGTGTGTGTGTATGTATGAGTGTTTCTCAGTTGGTGGTTCATTTCGCTGTGGCGACCCGTTTAATAAAGGGACTAAGCCGAAAACAAAATAAAATTAAATCAATAAAAAAAACGAATAATAATAAATAAATAAAAAGTTGTCAATTCCAATGAAGTTATTTACGATTATTCACCCTACAGTATAAAGCACTCAAAATTTACTTTTGCCTTTTGTTCAAAGCTTCGTTACTTAAAATTAGTTTCTTCGGGACAACTTCATTTTTACAATTTAAGTTGATTGAACATAAAACAATTAAGTTAACTTAATTTAATTTATGTTGGGACAACATGAAGAAATTGTGTGGAACTCATCATTTTAATTACAGTGAGGGTTAATATTGGATGCCATGTCTTTTTTGTTTATTAGCTTTTGTCATTTAGGTCCTTAATAAATGCAACTACAGTAAATATTGACAATTATTTCCTAAATGAAAGATTTGTTTTTAAAAGAAGTCAATGCAAATCAGCTCATTTCAAGAGACGTCAACACTTTAGTTCCTCCAGGCTTGAATAGTATCATTTAATATATTAAACTCTCCAATAAAAGTCTTTTATAATAAATAATGATTCATTTCATGTCTCCCCGATCACCTTATCATCTCTTAGATAACTTAATTAAAACCTTATCGCTGTATTGATCTGATTTAGATGCACTGCTGACTTTTTTGCAGATGCGTGAAACCTCATTTAACCTGCATGACGCATTTAAACCAAAAGCTCATAAAAGCTTTACTTTGGAAACCACCTTTTGGTGTTTGGCTAAACAGACCTCCCGAATTCCAGATTCATGATGGCACGCGCTTTTGTTTTATTGTGCAATTTACCCTCAGAGTTTCCCTGAAGTGCACTAAACGGGTTTGACATCAATGAGCGGAAACTTGGGCAGGGTTAAAGCCTCTGAAGCCCTGACGCGGGGCTATTTCTGGTGCCTTGCAAGTGGATACGAGACTGGAGAAAGCTGGGATTGTTATCTGTGTGGCATAGCTACCATGCCAATATGACCGCACCATGATAAGCGTCTGACAACACCATTTTTCCTAGGGGTCCACTTCATCTGTGTGTTTGTATGGAGGGGGGGCTCTGTCAGGACTTTGAAGTGGTTAACAACAGATGTAGAGCAGACGCCAATGCACAATTTCCCATCAATCAATTAGTGTCAGTTCATTAATTTTAAAAAAGCAGCACTTGAATGGTTGACAAACGACATAATACGAATGACTGACAAGCTCATAATGTGATACAAGTCATCTTAACCTGATGATGATATACACTACCTGACAAATGTCTTGTCGCCAATCCAAGTTTTAGGAACAACAAATAATAACTTGACTTCTAGTTGATCATTTGGTTTCAAAAGTGGCTTATATGAAAGGCATAGGCCTCTAGATTACGCTTATTTTGCCAAGATAAAATATGATCATGCCTTGATTTTTAATGATTTAACTAGGACAGTAAGGTCTGACTTTGCTAAGACAAAAGTCTTGTTACTAAACAGGAATAATGTCCAGCATAGAACAAAGTCATGCTGCAGTGAAAACAGAATTATTATTGTATCTGACTCCCATGAGCTTGGAGGACTGCATCCATACATCTGACTCAAATCACTTATTAATGAAGTCATCTGGAATGGCAAAGAAAGCATTCTTGCAGGACTCCTAGAGATCATCAAGATTCTTTGGATTCATCTTCAATGCCTCCATCTTACCCCAGACATGCTTAATAATGTTCATGTCTGGTGACTGGGCTGGCCAATCCAGGAGCACCTTGACCTTCTTTGCTCTTAGGAATTTTGATGTGGAGACTGAAGTATGAGAAGGAGCTCTATCCTGCTGGAAAATTTGCCCTCTCCTGTGGTTTGTAATGTAATGGGCAGCACAAATGTCTTGATACCTCAGGCTGTTGATGTTGCCATCCACTCTGCAGATCTTTTGCATGCCCCGTACTGTATGTAACCCCAAACCTTGATTTTTCCTTCACCAAATTTGGGTCCATGCTGGTTCCAGTAGGTCTTCTGCAGTATTTGTGATGATTGGGATGCAGCTCAACAGATGATTCATCAAAAGTTAAAAAAAAAAAAAAAACTTTTCCAAATGATCAACTAGAAATCAAGTTATTATTTGTTGCTCTTACAACTGGAATCGCTGACAAGACTTTTATCAGGTAGTGCATAGTTGAAATTATTAGCCCAGTTTGTTTTCTTTTCAAATTTTTTCTAGAATGAACCAAAGACTTTTAAAGCATAAATAGTCCTCACTTTAGATTAGGTCATAAAACTGGTCAGTTTACAAAAAAATGGTCAGAAGAGCTGTCGCTCAGCACAGTGGGGACTTCTTCAGTTATATTGCTTTGGGATGCGGTGACACGCAGTCAGATATTTCGGATCAGCCACTTTTGACGATCATAAACAATCATAAAGCCCTCGTGCTGCAGGAATTAGGAGGTCTGCTGAAGCCGCACAGCTGTCGTGCAGTGAGGGGTTTGCGTCTTTAACAAACTGTGGCAGTTTGCGTTCACTGAACAGTAAGATTGATTAATAAATCCATATGAAACAGTCCCTTAAGTCACGTCTTGCTTTCAGTTTCGGGCTTTGGCGCGTTTTACACTCACACACAAGCGTACCGCACCAAAGCCCAAGTGAACCGTGCTCAGGCCCACCTTTTCCAACCGGGCCAGCCAAGTGAACCATGCCTGAGCCCGATTCAGCGCACTCACACTTCTCAAACGATCCGGGAAACGGGCCTGGGCACAGGATGACTTAGCATAGTGCGAGTAGGCCCTGAACATTGAAAACTGAACTACACTGTTTCAATTTACTATGATCTTCTATGTGAAGCTGCTTTGACACAATCTCCATTGTAAAAGCGCTATAGAAATAAAGGTGAATTTAATCGGTACGCAGGCTTCCTTCTAGTGGTACTTCGACGAATCGCTGAAAAATGAAAGTAAAAAAATAAACACTCTTTTAACCCTTTAACGGGTACGCAAACAAATACGGATGTGATCGGTAAATTGATTTTAATAGGCTAAACCTTTTATTTTATTTTCAAATTTCTAATGCATTCTATCATTTGAAGCTAATTTTCCCCCCATATTGGTAACGGTTGTTCAATATGGGGAGTATCCCGTATTTGTATATCTCAATTTTGACAGGTATAGATTAATCACTTGCTTTTCTGACAAAGCCTACTCTAACGTGCTTTAAGTAGATCTAATTTCTAATTTAAATATGTAAATCCCATTCATATATTTAAAATACAAGTTAATGCTTCGATTTCAAAGATATGAAAACAAGTCAAAAACGCATAAAACATATTTCAAAATTTATCAAAAAGAGTTTATATATGAACATGATGACATACAGGGCCAGACGGAATCTGCGGATGGTTTTTGCTATTTCTGCGGAGAATTAATAAAAATCTGCGGATTTCTGCGGAAGTATTTTGGGAGTATTATAACTAAAACCTTAATATGTGAAATAAAAAATTATATCTTTTAAATTTTAATTTAATGTTTAAAATGCAAATCCATGCAACTAGAATAACTTTATTTGGTAAACAAAGCAAGTCTCTCATTTAACATATCTACCAAAAGACAGAAAATATTATTTTACAAACTTTATTGTACATAAATCAGATGAACATTTCCACATTAGTCAATGATATCACTGTAATTAATTGAAAATTTTTAAAAATATAGACTTACACACATTTACACAAGTAAATAAACAGAATTAATGATGGGCTAAAAATCTGCTGAACTCTGCTCATGTAGATTCCGTGTGGGCCTACATATAGCTTATGTCCAAAGAACATTTCCAGGTTCTGATGAATAGGCTACTTTATGATAATACTTTACACTTCTTTAAGTAGAGCAATTTTCTTTTTACTTTAAGAACAGTGCCAATTTAATTAATTTTTGTATTTTTTACCTGTCAGCAAAGTACATTGATAATGTTTAAACTACTTAAAATGGTTAAAGTGGCTGAAAATAATAAATATTCATCGTAATAATTAATCTGCCACATTTTTGAACTGTGCAAAGCTTTAGCAGCTTAATTTGGCCTACTACAGAACTGTATTTCAATATCGGTCATTATGTTGATACTTGGAGAGACAGTTTTTTTCTGAGGTGGTACTTGGTGAAAAAAGTTTGAGAACCACTGCCATAGAGCATATAAAATTCTAAACTTGTTTTATTGTCCATCAGATACCTATATAACATCATATTGCACAGCCATAGGTGAAAATATAATGGCGATGATCTGATTAGCGGGTCTGAATCTAGAAAAGCTGTGTGATACTTGAGCCTCTTGAAAAGCCTTCCCAGTGGTCCTGGCCTTTGGAAACAAATACTTTTATTTTTATCCCTTAGGTTGAAGCACCATTGTAAAGATGCCCGAGTGAGTATATTGTGTCTGTGTTTTGTTTTGTTTTTTCTGTTGTTCGTCATCCTAGACATCTTACAACCCCGTCGAAAAACACATGTGCTCTATTCTCGGATTCACCGGCTGTGTCCTCTTAACTCAAGGCCTGTGTTAATGAAGGCGGATTAGGAGGACAACACAGTCAGAGAGAGCGTGAGAGAGCCATGAAAATCTGAAATAAATATATAAATAAACAGTTTTGATATAAATCAAAACAAATTGAAGATTCTGCACATTTTCAATAGGTCACTAATTAGGTGAATTGGAAATTCTAAGAGATTGTTTGTGATTGTATTTTTTATTATTCGTGTAATCAAACTTAATTAAAATTTTTTAGCAAAAACATTTGAAATTAAGTTTAAGCAACTAAAGAAATTGCAAGTCACACATTAAAAAGTAGCAAAGTAGCATAGTAAGCAAGGGAGTGCTGTCATTGTTCAAAAATGAACCAAAGTGAATATAAAACCTTCAGCTCAGTAAAGCAGGCTAGGCGAAATAGCGCTATTTACTGATGTTTTGTTGTTAAACTGAATAAAAATAAATAAAAAATAAATAAATAAAATAAAATAAATTGACATTATCGATGCAGTAAAAGGTCCCTTATGAAACTGAAAATAGTCACAACAAACTATCTCTGAACGATTTTAGTGGCTGAACAACACTTCTGTGCATATAACCCATTCATAAAACACAATCTACATCAGCTTTGCGTGAACAAAAGTTTTTTTTTAGTTTTTTTTTTTGCTCACGTTTTCAGTAAACGTTTAACGCCTCGCGACTAAATAAAGGGCGTCAATGTGATCATGCACACAAACGCGCAAAACGTCAGGCGCAAAAGAGTCATTTAAAAAAAAAAAAAAAAACGCCTCATGCTCGTTTTTTTGTTTTGACGTGTGGCGTCAAAACCTTCGCCACCAATCAGATCGATACTTTTGTTCACGTGCACAAAGCTGCTGAAGTTACCGTAAACAGCATTTGGAGGCGCTCAAGCGCAAAACTGTTAATGCGAGCGCACATTGAATAAGATGCCCAGAGGCGATATGAACGTGGAGCTGCTTATTACACTGGTGAACAATCATTTCTTCATCGCTAGAGCTGGTGCTGCTGCTTGAACCATCCATGCTTGTTCGAGTCACCAATAAATTTAACAACATGCATGTGACTGAACTTCCGCTCCTCCACTTCTTCTGTGTTATAACCGGGTGTCAGAAGCTTATAGTTGTGCAGCGCCATCTAAGGTCAAAAGATTGATTTAGCATACTCTTCAGCTTGACGCCAGTGAAAAGCGCTTGGGTTTGAATACTGAAAAACGTCTCGTAAAACACTGACGATAAACGCAAACAAAAAAAATGTCCCGGTGTGTAGGAGCCTTTACTCATGGCCACAGCCTGTGTGAACGTGCATCGGTGGGTCTGCAAGGGCGGTTGCGCAAGTGCGTAAATATACTGTACATTTGTTGACAGACAGTTTGGGCTACTTATCAGAATTATGGGAATTATTGGCCTGACAATATTTAATTGGATAAACATTTTAGCCTTATGCCTTAAGGCCCGTGCACACAGAGACGTTTTTTTGCTCGCATTT
>NC_141026.1:56742500-56807500 GCF_052040795.2 Danio rerio | reverse complement strand
CTCAGGCCAGGTTCACATCTACATAAACATGGGGGTTTTCAAAACTGCTGCCATCTATATGAATTTTCTCAATTCTCATTTGAACATCATGATTGTGAAGCAATTTGTGGGTATGGTCATACACAATAAATGCGCTGTATTGACCTTATTCTAAAATGCGGAAGTGCGCCTGTTTTCGCGATTGTCTTAGAACTTCCGATTCAGTCGCCTATGGGAGGAATGACTAGGAATAATAAACGACAGAAAATGGTCAAACTACTTGCTCAACAAACAAATGTTTGCATGACTACACAGACCAAGTAGCATAATATAATAAGAAAATATTAAATTGCAACATCAAGCAGCGTAACGAGCAGTTGTTAACGTCAAAAAATGAATGGAAGTGAATGTGACGGAAGTCGCGAGACAAAAAGATTCAAATGGCAGCGACCACTTGCCAGCTGAGAATAAGGTGAATACTGTAAATGCACATTACATTCATTCACTAACGCAGTATCAGGTAATTAACTAATTTTTGGACAACCCCTGGCTGTAAATTTTCCCTATATTAACAGTTGTCTGTATTTTTTAACCATGTTTTTTCATTTATTTCTGCTTTTGATATGCAGTGTATAACTTTGATCTATTAATATATTAATATATAATATATACATTAACAAATGTTGGTGTTGAAAAGTTGGAAAAAGTGACTTTTATTGACATTTTTAATAGTTTGAAGTGATATATTATTTGGGTTAATGTTGTAAGTTATGGTACTTTTTCCTATTTTACAGATTTATTTATATATAAATTTTTTTTTATTCTTTATTATAGTTTCAAAGTTCTACAATTCAATAAAGGTATTTATATATAAATTCAAAATCAAACAAAAAGTGCTTCAGGGGTAATATGTCAGTGCTCTTTGGATAAGTAATTAATGAAGACACAAAAAAATAAGAGTAAGGCATTTGAAAAGTAGGTGAAAAGGTTAAAAATATGGCCACAGCCATATCACCCTGCAGCCCAAGACTGGTCACTCACTGAAGCTAAGCAGGGCTGAGACTGGTCAGATCCTGGATGGGAGACCACATAGAAAAACTAGGTTGCTGTTGGAAGAAGTGTTAGTGAGGCCAGCAGGGGGCGCTCAACCTGTGGTCTGTTTGAGTCCTAATGCCCCAGTATAGTGAAGGGGACTCTATACTGTCAGTGAGCGCTGTCTTTCGGGTGAGATGTTAAACTGATTTCCTGACTCTCTGTGGTCATTGCACTTCTCGTAAAGAGTAGGGGTGTAACCAAATTCCCTCTATCGACACTTACCCATCATGGCCTCCCAATCATCTCCATTCACCGAATTGGCCGCATTACTGTCTCTCCACTCCCCCTATAGCTGGTGTATGGTGAGCGCGCTGGAGTCGTTGTCCTGTGGCTGCCATCGCATCATCCAAGTGGATTCTGCACACTGATGGTGGTGGTGGTGGTGTGGTGTGGAGAGACAATGATTGTGAAGCACTTTGGGTGCATGGTCATACACGATAAGTGCGCTATATAAATAGACATCACATTACAAAAAGCCTATTAACATGGCTAGTGTTTTAAAATACAGCACTATATTGTGCATCTACACAATTCTGCAAAACATGACTTCATTAGGGTGATCTAATGGGAGATGTAAAATGGGACAATATTTTTGGCAATTATCCCAAAAGTGCTATTATTTACCAATCTGTCCACTTCAAAATGTCAGTACATTACCCTCTGATACTGTCAATTTTCTATTTGATTTTTACATCATTAACTTTGTCTGGTACTGTATCTGTTCTCTCTTACAGGAGCTGTGTCGAGAACTACATGCTAAAATCGATGTGGTGGATGAAGAGCGATACGACATTGAGGCGAAAGTACTTCACAACACAAGAGAAGTAAAGCAACGGTTTAACCATTTATACAATATATGCTATCAACAATGCATCAGGTGTCAAGGAAAATTAAAAATCACTTATTACCCGACAATAGGAATAATGTGCCTCATATTCAATTTAAAAAATGCTATATGAAACATTTACTACATTGGTACACTTGTTCACCAACTTTGGTTTTATACTGTAGGTATTTTTCCTATAATTGAATTTGTTTTTTTTTAAAGGCAAATCAAACTTTACAATGTTTATTTTGCTTGCACACATAAACTTAGACTTTAAGTGAACAATTAATCTGTGAGTTAATCTACAGTTTGTTTTGGTAATCACTGCGTTTGGAGTGGTGGTGCTTCTTTGTTGACACCAGTTTGATGGCTTCAGCCACAATATTCTTAACCACAAACTTTTAACAGAAAGAAAGAAATCATACTGAAATAAAAGTGTCAGCAGCTTACAATTCACACAGACTTTAAAAAAAGATGAAACTAAAAAAAAAAAAAAAAAAAAAAAAAAAAAATCGAAATATGAAAAATATGGCTATAAAACACGGTCATATAGACTTAGCAAATGTGTTTAGAATTGGCTGAATAATCTACTGGCTCCAAATCAATGATATACAGCCTGATTGTAAAAGTTTGTCAAAATGTTGAGCAGTGTAGCAAGCATCATCGCCAATAGGTGGAGTGAGCATACTAGGAACACACACTTAATACACAGACACACTTCATTTAACATGTACACACATATCACCTACTGTATATACTATATAACTGCAGGTTAACTATGCTTATATAATAAATTTAACTGTTAAAAGCTATTATTGCTAGTTAAAGTTACCAGTGACTGATAAAATTATGGTAACTAATAACCTTAACTTTTCTGATTTTGATAATGCAATAATGTGCACCTATTAGGAAAGGCGCTATATAATTATTATTATTATTATTATTATTATTATTATTATTATTATTAAAAAGCTGCGTTCAAACAAAAAACATATTAACATATTAATAACATATTTCCCTCAGTTTTTTAAGCGGAATCAAATTAACCTTATGAGTCATTTGAATTTATATTAAGCTAACTTAATACATTAATTTTATGAGTGTCACTCATAAAATTAAGCTGGACCATGATTAATTTAGTTTAATACATTACAATTAAAGAAACAAGTCATGACTTATTGATCAGATTATTTTTTTACAGTGCAGACACACATGTGATTTTTATGCACCAATACCATAAAATTATAGGGCTATGACATTATGGAATTATTTATGTTCCCCTTAAAAGGACAGATGACCTTCCTCTAAATGCACTGGACTCATGTTTAAAGGATATTAAATCTTGGATTGCACTGAATTTTCTCCATTTGAATTATTCTAAGACCAAAGTGATGGTGTTTGGCGCCAGTTCCAACGTCGCTCATTCTGTACACCTAAATAATCTCGAAACTTTCTGTAAGCCAGAGATTGTGAACTTGGGTTTTAAAATGGATCCTGAACTAAAGCTTGAAAGCCAGATTTGGTCTGTTGTTCGCTCTAGCTTCTTTCAATTAAGACAACTAGCCAAAATTAAGCATGTTTTATCACACAAGCACTTTGAAACAGTGATCCATGCTTTTATAACCTCTCGCTTGGACTATTGCAATGCCCTTTATTTTGGGGTGAGTCAGTCTTCGATCACTCAACTGCAACTGGTTCAGAATGCAGCTGCACGTATTTAACTGGCACATGCAAATACGAGCACATCACCCCGATTTTATCTTCTCTTCACTTGCTGCCCGTGCATTTCAGGATCCATTTTAAGTTACTTTTACTTCTTTTTAAGTGTCTAAATAGTACTAGACCCCTTTACCTCTCTGAGCTTCTCTGTCCTTACACACCTTCTCGTTCGTTCAGGTCAACCGACCAGCTCCTCATGGGTGTGCCCAGGACCAGTCAAAAGCTCAGAGGGGATCGGGCTTTTGCTGTGGCTGCACCAAAATTGTGGAATGAGCTGCCGTTGTACATTAGACAAGGCTCTTCCATTACTGTTTTTAAATCTCTTCTTAAAACCCACCTGTTCAATTTGGCTTCAAGCACAGCGTGAGATGTTGACATTTTATGTTAATTTATTTGTATTTTAAAGTTTGTTTTACTCTTTGTTGTCAGCACTTTGGTCAACTGTGTTGTTTTAAAGTGCTTTATAAATACGTTGAATTGAATTGGAACATATTATAAGTTTATAGTACACAAATTCAGACTAATTTGCATGTGGTGGCGTTTTATGAAAAAAAAATTAATTTTAATTGAAACGTGTTTTAGTTATCACATCACTGAAAAAAAATATTTATTGGATTTACTAAGTAGGGTATATGCGGAAGTATGCTAAAGGACTTTTAGTTTGTCAGTAACCTGGGTTAATTACAAAATCGGCGCGTTTAAGGTCTGTTTTCTTTAAAAGTCAGCGATCTCCATTGGCTGAGTGATATCTGATATAAAGTGAGTCTCCGATTGTACAAGAAGCACTGTATCAGACTACATGTTCCCCCGCCATGTCTTTAAAATATGAACATTTATTCCCCCTATTATATTCAATGGTGTTTCTGCGCTAGCCTGCTAATCCTGAGGGAGTAAACGGCTTTTCGTTTCATTTTACACTTGAGCAACTTAATGAATGCCAAAGTCTATTTAACTGATTGTATTTTAATTACATTGCAACACTGCTGTAAAAGGAACCATATAAAATGGAAAAAAAAAACACATTAACTGAAGTTTATCAGTATGGGAAGAAACACTAGCTCTGCATATACCCTATTGTTTTCAAGTAGACTGGGTTGCAAACAATTTATATGGGCTGAATTAAAACAAACAAAAACTTGACGATTATTACATTTAATTTGCTTGTTTAATTTCAGCCCATATAAATTGTTTGCAAACAGTACCTTTAAAAAAAAATCTAGTAGATCTTATGATTTTTTTTTCAGGGTATGAGTGTTTGTTTGCTTTATATAGCACATTTGAAAACAACAAATGTTGGCCAAGATGGTTTACAAATCAATCGACACACAAAATCTATACTTGTACATGTAAACAAAATCTAAATACAATCAAATGCAAGAGACAGAAGACGACTTTTTGAATTAGATTTAAAAGCACCAAGACAAGAGTAGAACTGATACATAAAGACAAACCATTCCACAGCCAAGGGGCTGCAACAGAAATGTCCGGACTCCTTTTGATTTTAATCAAGTCTTGGAAACAACTAACTGAAACTGTTGTGCCTACTGAAGAGCTCACCAATGCAAGACCATTCAAACCTTTAAAAATAAATAACAAGAGCTTGTACTGGGATCCTAAATTGGACTGGGAACCAGTGAGGGGATGATCAAACTGGTGAAACTCTAGCAAAATTTTAAACCCTTTTGAACCAGCCGCAGGCAGACAATTGAAGCATGAGAAACTCCTGAATACAGAGAATTGCAACAGCCCAATCTAGACACAAAGACCTTAATAAAGGTTTCCAATTTAAGAAAGTTCTTCAGTTCTTCCCAAATTAAGCTCATCAGTTTGGAATGCTCGTTAGAATGCAGTTATGTAACAGATTTACATCAGACTCGAATTGCTCAACAGAAACTGGTGAATGATGAAGCATGTAAACAAACCTGTTGCAGATTAAGGATCTGAACATCAAAGTCCTGGATCTGAGGGGTAAATTCAAACGCCCCACCCTGAGGAGAGTCCGGGTGTCGGCCGACGCCATCCTGCGCTCCCTGCTGGGCTCCAAACACAAGGTGTCCATGGACCTCAGAGCAAACCTTAAATCTGTCAAGAAGGAAGACACAGAGAAGGTGAGCTGAGGGTCTATCTCGGCTAATAAGGCAGAGTTAATCTGTTTATTTAAATATCATTTTAATTTATTCTGATGCCCATTAGCAGAGCCAGACAGAATCTGCTGACATTTTTTGCTATATCTGTGCAGAATTTGTCAAAATAAATAAGTAAATAAATAAAAAATAAAAGTAAAAACAAATAAAAAAATATATAAATATAATAAAATAACATTATTTAAAATAAATTAACACATTTAATAATCAAATTTACAGTTATCTGAATGTTTTTGAGAGTATATGGTGAATAAAAACTTGACATGAAATTACTTTTATGGTTTACAGTTCAAACCCAATTATAGCCACTTTTTGGGTTAACAAAACAAGTCTCTCCTACAGTATATATACTTAAAGACAGTAAATATTACTTAAATATTTAGTTGTATATCATATATAAATATATATTTGAGAAAATATTAAGCTAATATGTTTGTTTTATTATTATAAATGTATTTTATTAGATTATTATTATTATTTAAGTTTAATAATTAAACAGACTTGATTGGCTAAAAAATTATAATCTGTATATTTGAGGTCGCAGACTGCTTGTGGGCCCATTAGACCCCGTTTTGGGGTCAACAATATTTAAAATACATTGTTCAATGCAAAAGAAAAATGTAATGCATGCATAAGAAAATTTAATGCATTCACACAGAGTAAAATTTACTGGGTTCAGAGAGTATTTGGTCCCTATAAGGCAAACAGGTCAGTAATAAGTAAGCTGCTGTTTATAGAGTTGCTTATTGATCGAGTTAATCTTCTGCTGAGATTTTGAGAGATTCAATGTATTATATTTGAGCTGATTTCATCTAAGGCTGGGACTGAAGTCAGTTTCTCTTCTGTGTTTGTTTATTAGCAGCAGATTTTCATTATCAGTCCTCAGTCATCACCCACTTAATCCTTTCATTGTCTCATTAACTTGAGTAACTTTAACTCGATTTAGAGAGGGACCAAATACTATTTAAACGGAGTAAATTTTACTCAGAGGATTTTACTGTGCACGCATTACAATACATGCCAACTTCACACTTTTTAATAACTTCAATAAAACATGTAACCTTATTTTTTTTTCTACAATTAATTTCCATACATAGTCCACTTAAACCAAATTCCCAGATGTGCCATAACTTAAAAGTAAATAAAAAGCCATTCTGACTAAATGATGGTTGTAAGAAATGTCATCATTTTTCAGCCCTAAACACATTTAAGAAAAACATTATTAGCATATTAGGGGGTAAAAATCTATCCTCTGTGGCTCGTCTAGTGGCACATTCATGTAAATAAATGGTCATTAGATTGCAATTGATTACAGTGATCCATTGAAATGTAAATCATTTCATGTTGACAACAATATTGCAGCAATCATTCGGTCCTCCACTTAAAGGGTATAGTTTATCTGAAATGTTAAATCACGATTTACTCTCCCTCAAGCGTTTCCAAATCTTTACGAGTTTCTTTCTTCTATTAAACCCTAATGAAGATACTTTGAAAAGTTGAAAACCTGAATCCACTGACTTCCATAGTGTCACAGTTGCACTTTCGCTGTAAAAAAGATTCAGCCAAACGCATACATTTATTTACACCAACACTTACATCAAGAACTGATCCATAGTCACACAGAGGAATGGTTACAATACAATACCAGAAGATAAACTGATAGTGCTTAGGGGTTTAAATAACAAGATTGACCTGATAACAAACAGGTGTGAGACACAGGTGGAACTATTAAATATTAACAAATGGCGGGAAAATGGAACAAAGGAATCACATGACATAACAAACACTACACATGGGAAAACTACGGTGGCTGAGAGAGCTTAACATGCTGTGTTTTAACATGCGATTACAAAAAAAACACCAGCAAATTAAGAAAAGATCTTCATCGGGTTGACAGCACACATGTTGCAAATCCTCACAATGCAAACAAATCAAGTAAAGGATTCACATGTTCTCACAACACTTGAAAATAAAATGGAAACACTACGGAAATGTTTCAAGGGGACACTTTTTTTAATAAAAGACATGGGAATCAGGATGTTAAAATACACAAAAAACCCACACCTTTCAAAGATCACCCAACAACATTACAACAATACAATGAAGCTATTTTTTACGTGTATGAGGATTTGCAGCAAGTGTGCTGTCGAACAGATGAAGATCTTTTCTTAATTTGCTGTTGTTGTTTTTTTTTGGAATTGCACGTGTTTTATTAAATTGCAGCACGTTTAGCTCTCTCGGCAACTGTGGAAAACACAAACACATGGAACACACCAAATAGTAAGATATAGTAGGATAAAAACAAATATTATGGAAGTCAATGGTTACAGTTTTTCAGCTTTCTTTAAAGTAACTTCTTTTGTGTTTGACAGAAGAACAAAAATCGGTCACACTTTATTTTGATGGTCCAATTGTTACATTGCATCTACATTTGAACTTAAATGGTTTGTTGTAATCAGTTTCCTCATTGATTTGTGTTACCTTAACTTTTCAAGATAAAAACAAATTTTATGGAAGTCAATTGTTACAGTTTTTCAGCTTTCTATAAAATATCTTCTTTTGTGTTCGACAGAAGATAGAACATCAAACCTGAAACCTGAAGAGAATTGAATGTGAAATCAGAATTTAAATGTTTAAAGTGAACTGTCCCTTTAAGAAAGAATGCATCCTATACATATATGTACCATGCAGACACTGAAGGGTTATTATCAGCTCTTTATTTTGCACTGTTTGTGTGCCTTACTTTTGTCATTTATTTTCCCAATTACGCTATATATGTGTATTTCTTTATAGGAAAAGACGGTGGAGGTCAGTGACTGGAGGAAGAATGTGGAGGCCATGTCTGGAATGGAAGGAAGGAAGAAAATGTTTGATGCAGCACAATAAACATCTGATCAAAATCAGCACCTGCGAGTATGCAAATGAATACTAGCATATGCTCAAAACTTTATTTACTAAGGTTTCTTCATGTGAAATTTGGTTGTAGATGCAGAACAAAACAAGGAATTTCTTATCTTTTCACAGGAAACCAGAGAAGGATGAAGAAAAAAACGGAGACAATGCTAATTCAAAATGCATTATCTAATATCGAAAGTCATTTATCCACCTTTGTTCAAGTGCCTCAAATCCATATAAGATATAGAAACACATATACATACTTTCTTTAAATACAAAGATATTTGCCAGTGTGTTCAGTAAACTACAAAAAAGTAGGCCTTTTTAAGTTCACGTTACACTATTAGTGTTGGTTGTACTGTCAATAAATTGTGTAATCTGCAGATATTCGCCATTTCATGTGAATGTTTGTTCTGTCTGCACTACACATGATTATTAATGTCTAAAGCTGATAATGTTTTGGGGAAAAAGCAATGATAAAGCAAATTAACTGGAAATCCAATGCACTAATAAAAATATAAGGTAGTGATAAGGTTCATCAGAAGAAAAAAGTCATTACTGTAAATCCATTTGTCATTTCATGTGAATGTTTGTACTGTATCCTCCTCTACAGTCAAATATTTGATAAGCAGTTTAGTATGAGAATAATAATCTTACAGGAGTTTAGTCACTAATAAAATGATTAATACATATAAATGATAAGCAAATAAACCAAGTGGTACTCACTGCAGAGCCATTTGGGCAGAGCTGAGCTCCAGAAAGGGGGAGCTTAAGCTCTAGCTCCTCCTTCCTTGCGCTTTTTCTACATGTGATGTCACACTGTGGGTTGGGGTGAGTGTACGCATTAAAACAGCTTATAGGAGGAGGAGTTGGAGCTCAAGCTCCCCCTTGCTGGAGCTTAAGTGGCTCTGCTGCAAGCAGTGTCTCAAATAAACTGTCTTCACACACACACACACACACACAAAAAAAAGTCTACATTCTGAAGAATGTTCTGGAAAATGGAGGCCTAAGCAGTTTAGTAAGAGTTAAATAAGTTATTATTATAGCAGTTTAGTGACTAATAAAATGATGAATACTTATAATGATAAGCAAATACACTGTAAACTGTGTCTTCATTAAAAATAAATAAATAAATAAAATCAATTAAATAAAAAAAACGAGCCTCGGCTCAGTTGGCGTTTCTGTGTGGAGTTTGCATGTTCTCCCTGCGTTTGTGTGGGTTTCCTCCGGGTGCTCTGGTTTCCCCCACAGTCCAAAGACATGCGGTACAGGTGAATTGGGTAGGCTAAATTATCCGTAGTGTATGAGTGTGTGTGAGAATGTGTGTGTGGATGTTTCCCAGGGATGGGTTGCGGCTGGAAGGGCATCCGCTACGTAAAAACGTGCTGGATAAGTTGGCGGGTTATTCTGCTGTGGTGACCCAGGATTAATAAAGAGACTAAGCCGAAAAGAAAATGAAAGAATGAATGAATTAAAAATATTTTTAAAATATACATTTGGAAGTAGGTCAAAACCACAAGTGTATACAGTATGCAACTGCACAACAATGATGGTGATTCAAAAGTATATGTTTTGTTGGGCCGAAGCTCGTTATATTTTTGACGTCAGTTGCAGATCAGAGGGAGGGGGGTGGGGGGCGCAAATCGAGACCCAGCAGTTTGAGACCTAGTTAACACTGAATTTATAACAGCTAAGAACGCTAATAACATGATGCAGAGCAAACTGCCGACATTTAAAAAAATTATTATTACTGCTTGTTCAAACTACTTAATTAAAATGAGCTAAAACAACTCGATTTTTAAGGTTTTTTTGAGGACAACTTAATTGTTTTATGTTCAATCAACTTAAATGTGTAACAATGATGAAGTAACTTAATCTATTTGTGTTAGGACAACAAGGAAGTTTGTGGAACCCTGCATTTTTTTTACAGTGTATGTTCTGGAAAACAACTTAAGTGATTTAAAGTGATTATATTTTCTCAAAGTGTTACAGATGTGCATTTAATATTGTATTTTTAGTTTGAGCACTAGGAAATAAAACCAGCAGGCGATGAAGAAACCGGTGGTCATACTCTTTTCGGTTGCTAGAGGGCAGTGTCTACTACACAATTAATGTACAGCCTATCAAAAGTCTTTGTTTTATAAACTGCAGGACTTATTTGAAGCATCCAGAACCACTCATACAATAAAGAGGTGCGATTAGTAAACTTCTTAAACTAAACGCTAGCATAATTTTAATGTGCTTCTCAGAAATATGTTAAAAATACTGTGACATAGAAAACGTTTTAATCAAGATTAATTATTATACATTTTTTAAATGCAAATTGCTTGTAGTTATGCTTACTACTTTATTTTTTAGCTTTATAAATATACATTAATTATTAATAAGGGTACAAATCAATATTATTATGCTCTAAATTTATATTGCTTCATGCTTACTACTTTATTTTTAGATTATAAGATTGGTAACACTTTATTTTGATGGCCCATTTGAGTATTATTCCTTCAACAGACATTCAACTGACTATAAGAAACTTTGCAAGTACATGTCAACTTACACTAACCCTAACACTAACAGTCTACTTATAACCTAATGATAATTAGTTGGCATGTAGATGTGCTGTAACTTAAATTTAACAAACAGACCATTAAAATAAAGTTAAATTCAATTTAATTCACCTTTATTTGTATAGCGTTTATTACAAATGTAGATTGTGTCAAAGCAGCTTCACAAAAAAGATCATAGTAAATTGAAACAGTTTAGTTCAGTATTAAGTTTTTAAGTTCAGCTCAGCTCAGTTCAGTGGGGTTTATTAGTCACTATTGAGGGCCTGAACACTGAACAGCAAATCCATCAATGCATAGTTCTACCGATCCCAAACCATGCAAGCTAGTGGCGACAGCGGAGAGGGAAAAAAAAACTTCACCAATTGGCGAGAGTGAAGAAACCTTGAGAGAAATGTGTGACCCATATGGCTGGTAGTTATGCTTACTACTTTACTTTTTTTCAATATAGCCTATGTCAATCATTAATACATGTACAAATCAATATTATTATAAACATTCTAAGTTCATATGGCTTGAAGTTATGCTTTCTATACTATACTTTTTAGGTTTTATAAACATTCAATCATTTATTTTCCTTCGGCTCAGTCCCAGCGGAATGAACCACCTTTATAAACATATTTTAATTACTAATACATGCACAAATCCAAGTCCAGTTAAAGGTATTTTTCATGTTATAAGAATCATACCTAAATAAAAAATGTAGTATATATACAGTAGTATAATTATAGCAAAGATTATAGATAATATGTAAATAGTAAACCAAGTATGATAAGGGAAAACACTGTAAAAAAAAATTAAGACAAAAAGTCAAAACAAAATTAATTTATAAACGTATTTTAATTAATTGCTCAGGTTTTGGCTTTTTTTTAAGTCATACAAAGTTTTACTTTATATTTTTAGTAAGTTTGATTGATGCAAGTTGGGATGACTAGAAGAGTTCATTCGGTAAAACTAAAGATAGCAAGAAGTTTTTTACATTATACAATTATACTAAAACTCACTGAAAGAATACTTCAAAATGTACTTGTGAAATGAATAAAATGAATAAAAATACCAGTGTCCAAACTGCCTTATAATGGTAGACAAACAAAAAATTTAGTTGTGTACTTAAAGTTTACCGTTAAGGTATTCTTAAAAGCACACTATCATGAAGTAAAAAGTGTTCAATAGTCCCTAATAGAATGGAGAAAGTACTAATATACCACATCAAAACATTGTTATTATACTTAAAATAGTCTACTTTACTTTAAATACTGCTTTTGTAAAGATGTGAGAATAAGCTACACAAAAAGAAAGTAGAGTGAATGTAAAATAATTGATTGTGGGATAACATCAAAGCCAAAACTATTCATCCAAAACAGCTAAATACCAGTTAAGATAAATATTGCTCACAAAAAAGTGAGGTCAGGGTTTAAAAAAGGTCAAACATCTGACTCCTAATCGACCGACTCTCCCTATTTTCCACTGGAGAAAGTTGTTGCACATTCATGACTCACAGGCAGACTATGATTAGCCTTTCTGTCCTTCACTTTACCCCGGTATTGACTGTAACATAATGCGGTTTTATTCTAGTGCTGAAGTTTCCTCAGGATTAACCATCTGAATAGTGTTTTCATCCTGGTTAAATTCTGCATTCGTTGATTCATTGTACTGAGTCTTTTCATTTGTCTGTCTTTTATTAATCGATTTGGAAAATAACCTGAATTCAGAGTGTTTTTTCCCCTTGAACAGGCAAGTGAGGACAAGAAGAGAGCCTTCATATGACAATACCAATACGTCTCAACTCTAGCAATGCTATCTAACATTTAGATATTTATGTTGTGTTTTTTTATATTAAATATCGTAAATATCGATTTACACTTTCATTCAAAACACTGGGAAGATTAGGTAAGAAAGAGCATAATGAGCCATTGAATTTTACATAGAAAATAAGGCACACCTAAATTAGTGACGTGAATTTAATGTTCAGGTCAATTAGATGTTGTATTTTATTCATTTGTCAGGTTTTGTCTTTAAACTGCTCCTGTGTGTTGGATTAGGTTTTTACACATCTCATTCAAAGCTTTCTGTTGTTGTTGTTTTTTTGGTGTGATTTCTGAATGTTGCTGTAAAATTACTGACATTTTTCAGTGTAGTGATATGAAATTGTGTTGTGCTCAAAACCTGCCGGAACTACTTTAGAGTGCATTTATGAGCAATATCACACGAGTAGCAGAGCGATATGTTAAGTATATATATATATATATATATATATATATATATATATATATGTGTGTGTGTGTGTGTGTGTGTGTGTGTGTGTATATATATATATATATATATATATATATATGTGTGTGTGTGTGTGTGTGTGTGTGTGTGTGTGTGTGTATATATATATATATATATATATATATATATATATATATATATATATATATATATACTTAACATATCGCACTGCTACTCGTGTGATATTGCTCATATATATATATATATATATATATATATATATATATATATATATATATATATACACACAATAATATAAACAATAATATAATAAATACTAAATATCTAATATCTAAATACTAAAAAAAATCAGTTTGCAATAATATTTCACAATTATACTGTTTTAACTGCATTTTGTGATGGCAAGGTATTGGCATAACTAATTTAACAAATAAAATTAATAATAATAAAAACATTAAGAAACCATTGAGCAAATATCACACCACCTTATAAATGCCCTTTAATTTAATTTAGTATTCATACAGTTATTCCGTTTTTATTTTTAAAAACTGTATTAAAGTCAATATTATTATCCCCCTTAAGAAATATTTTAGAACAACTGTTATACAGTGACTTGCCTTATTACCCTTACTTGCCTAATTAACCTAGTTAAGCTTTTGAATGCCACTTTAAGCTGAATACTAGTATCTTGAAAATTATCTACTCAAATATTATGTGCTGTCTTTATGGCAACGGTGGTTGGTAACAGAAACCAGTCTTTATGGTAACAGAAACCAGTTATTAGAAATGAGTTATTAAAGCTATTATGTTTAGAAATATGTTGAAAAAGTATTCTTCAAAAAGAGGGCTAAGAATTTTGAAAAAAAGCATTAAATAAAAAAAAAAAACATGAAAATAAACCTAATTTAAAAGAGTTTTCTTATAATATCTGCTTTTGAAGTGTATAATTGCACGTCTGTCATTATCTGAGCCTTCTGAAATCAAAGAAAGATCCAGCGCAGTGAAGAAAAGCAGAGATTTACCAGCGGCTCATATTACTCATTACAGACAGTACAGTTACTCACTGAATATGGCGGATTAGAGAATGTCATCATGATAAACTCCCTGTGACCCTTCAGACAGCAGCAGAAGTGAGCCACAGGTCAGCGTTTATGAGTGTTTATGAGTTCTGCACAGACAGATTTCAAAAGTAAAAGTGTAAAAAACTTGATTCAATAAACTTTTATGACTAATTATGATAAATAGTGACTGTAAAAGATGTTTGAATAATATGCAGCTATGGAAAATATCAATAGACAATTTCGGAATGATCGGTTTTACTGGATTTTCATGAACCACAGACACATACAGCATCTGTCTTACACAGTGGTTGCCCTTCTAGCTGCAACCCAGCACTGGGAAACACTCATACACTTTCACATTCGCACACTACGACCAATTTAGTTTATTCAATTCACCTATAGCGCATGTGTTTGGACAGTGGCAGAAACCGGAGCATCTGGAGGAAACCCACAATAACACTGGAAGAACATGCAAACTCCACACAGAAATGCCAACTGACTCAGCCGGGAACTGAACCAGCGACTGTCTTGCTGAAGGAGATTGTGCTAACCACTAGCCCAGCTACTAAATATTTTCAGACAAAAAAATATCCATGAACAATGATTAAATATTTTTCGAAAACATTATTAAAGACCACATTGCTTATAATGAACATTCTGTTACTGAGGGAATGTTTACACAAAACTTTAAGAGAACCTTGCCAGAACATTCTGAAAACATCCCCTGACATCTGAGATTAAGGAACATTCCATCTTACTATTTTGCAAACATCTAAGCAAGTTGCAACATTTATAAAACATTAAACACGAACGCTCATGATAATGCTTTTTAGCAACATTTTGATCATATTTAAAGGGATAGTTCACACAAAAATGAAAATGTCCCTACAATTTTTGACATTTATGTGATTATAAACATTCATGAATTTCTTTTTGTGTATTGTTGTTGTTGAACACAAACAATTTATATAATCTGAAGAATGCTGAGAAAAAAAAGAAAAAAAAAATAGCCAATAGAAGTCATTACAGAAGTTCGAACAGTTTTGTATTGTTTTAATGCCAATAATTAAAACTACTGTGCATCTGGAAAGTATTGATAGCACTTCACTTTTTCCACATTGTTTTTATGTTACAGCCTTATTCCAAAACGGATTAAATTCATTTATTTCCTTAACATTCTACACACAATACCCCATAATGACAAGGTGAAAAAGAGTTTTTGAAATTGTTGCAAATTTATTAAAAATAAAAAACCTGAAAAATCACATGTACATCAGTATTCACAGCCTTTGCCGTGAAGTTTTGAATTGTTCAGTCAGTCTGAGCTCCAGCGTTCTTCTGTGAAGAGAGGTGAACTTTACAGAAGGATAACCATCTGTGCAGCAATCCACCAATCAGGCCTGTATGGTAGATTGGCCAGACGGAGGCCACTCCACGCCTGGAAATTGCCAGAGGGCATCTGAAGGACTCTCAGACCATGAGAAACAAAATTCTTTGGTTTGAAGAGACTAAAATTGAACTCTTTAAAGTGAACTCCAGGTGTTACGTTTGGAGAAAACCAGGCAACGCTCATCACCTGGCCAATAGCATCATGCTGTAGGGATGTTTTTCAGCAGCAGGAACTGGAGAACTAGTCAGGATAGAAGGAGATAATACAGCAGATACATCCTGAATAAAACCTGCCAAAATATCAATGGAGTGGCTTCACAACAACTCGGGTAATGTACTTGAGCGGCTCAGCCAGAGCCCAGATCTAAATCCTATTAAACATCTCTGGAGAGATCGGAAAATGGATGTACACTGGTGCTTCCCATCTAACCTTATAGAGCTTGAGAGGTACTGCAAAGAGGAATAGGCAAAAAATCCCAAAGACAGGTGTGTCAAGCTTGTGGCATCAAATTCAAAAAGACTTGAGGCTGTAATCGCTGCCTTATTGGTCTTGTGGGTTTCTACCAGTAATATTTTACCTATTTTGTAATGATTACATCCAAAAGACAAATATTATTCCCACCTAAATGTAATTTAATTCAATATTATATACAGTTGAGGACAGAAATTTTAGCCCAGCATGTGAAATCTTATTAATTTTTTTAGGTCACAAGTGCTCTGGAGAGAATTTTTGCAACACATTTCTAAGCATAATAGTTTTAGAAACAAATAAATTTTATTGTGTTTTTGAAAAAAAAAACAAGGTACATTACATTGCAGATATTCCGTAGCAAATATATTTTTGTTTAGTTTTTATTTTCTTTTTTTTTTTAAATCACAAACTAATTTAAGATAAAAAAAAGTTGCGTAACAAAAAATTTATAAGAAAAAGAAATAAAATAAATTAATTAAATAAGTCACATAAATTAAATAAATAAATAAAATTTAAATAAATAAACAAACAAGTAAGTAAATGAATTGAAAAGGCTAAATTTGCCGTAGTGTATGTGTATGAATGCAAGAGTGTATGTTTCTCAGAGATGAGTAAAACATATGAACACACAATTGAACACACATTCGAGTGTGGCAACCCCAGATTAATGGAAATAAATGAAATAAAATAAAATAAAATAAATTAAATTAAATTAAAAAATAAGTAAAATAAAAAAAATAAATAGAAATAAATAAAAGTAAAAAAATAAAATTTAATTAAATAAATAAATTTATAAAAAATAAAATAAAAATTTAATTACGCAAGCAAATAAATAAAAGATAATAAATGTAATAAATAAATAAATATAATAAATAAATATACATAAATTTTCCCAGTAATGGGTTGCAGCTGGAAGGGCATCCGCTGCGTGAAAACTTGCTGGATAAGTTGGCGGTTCATTCCGCTGTGGCGACCCCAGAATAATAAAGGGACTAAGCTGACAAGAAAATTAATGAATGAATGATTGAATGAATATACATAAATATATTAAATCAATAGTTGTTCTGCAGCCAATTAGAAAGTATATATTTTTAAAGAGAACTAATATTATTGACATTAGCAGTTTTAAATTTTTTTAAGCCAAAGTAAAAGAAATAGGACTTTCTCTAGAAGAAAAGTATTACTATATGCTGTGTAATGTGAATGTTTTCATGATATTTGTCTTGCTCCATTAAACAGCACTTGGCAAATAATTTGAAAAAGAATTGGAATTTCACAGGATTTTAAATTTTTAAATATTTTTAATAATAATTCTGTCCTCACCTGTATCATCACTCCAAAACAAGCTCTGAAATCATCATACAAGCACACACACACAGTTGTCAGCCGATCTATTAATAAACACAATGCACCACTACAGAGAATGTCTTCGACTATTGTTCATGTATGTGTTCACGTGTGCATGTTTGTGTATTGGCAGCTTATAAAACGCCACATATAGTGTCATGTGATCTTCAGATAACTTATATATCAGTGGGTTTCGGCTTCAACAGCAAACAGCCTTCAGAAACACAGTGGAAAATAACACCATCTGTCTGAGCCAAAACCAGGTAAGACCATCATCTGCATGTCTCCAGCGTAAGCATGATGTTTTTAAGTGGTAATTGCTGTAAAAGCTGACTGATTCCTTTGTAAAATACTGTATGTATGAAGCAGGTCATCATCTAAACATGTCAGAGGGCGTTGAGTATGAGTAAGTTGTTAAAGATGATTTTCATATGAATATGCATGCAAGTTTATCCGGAGCTTGATCAATCAAGCATTTATGTAAATAATCCTCCTTTTTTTTTTTTTTTTGCTTTTTCATCCAGAAAGCAAGAGGGTGAGTTTTTATCTTCTGTAAATAAAAAATCTGCATTGATTCAGGCTGGTCAGGTCTAAAACTTAGAATATTGTCTATAGAGGCAATGATAATTTCATACAAAATACATACAATATTCAAAATATACTGTTAAAATGGAAATAATTTATAAGCAATATTTTTATTTAGATAAAAAAAATGTTGACATAAAGCGTACTGAATTCTAACATAAAAGTCATAATATGACAGAAAAAAGTTACAATTATGACATTAAAACTATTAGAGAGAAAAGAAGTGAAAAGTAAAAGAAAGTGAAAAAATAAGTCATATACCCCACATGGAAAGAACCTATATGAGGATATATGCGCATACAGTTGAAGTCAGAATTATTAACACCCCTGAATTATAATTTTTTTCCCCACTTTCTGTTTAACGGAGAGAATATGTTTTTTTTCCATTACATTTCTAAACATAATATTTTTAATAACTCATCTCTAAAAACTGATTTATTTTATCATTGCTATGATGTTAATAAAAATTATTTGACAGCTTAAAGCTTAAAGTGCAATTTAAAGGCAAGGCAAGGCGACAAAAAAATTATAATAATTTTGACCTCAAAGTGGCTTTAAAAAAATTAAAAACTGCTTTTATTCTTGCCGAAATAAAACAAATAAGACTTTCTCTAGAGAAAAAAAATATTATCAGACTTACTGTGAAAATATCCTTTCTCTGTTTAACATCTTTTTGGGAAATATTTAAAAAAAGAAAAAATAATTAAAGGAGGGCTAATAAATCTGACTTCAATTGTATGTGAAACCAGTATATATGCACATAGTTTTGTTTGCTAAAGTAAATGATAATTTTACCATTAAAAAGTCATAGTGATGACAAGAAATTTTTACCTTTTATGAAATCCCATTTCTGTCATGAGATTTTAAAATATAAATCAGACTGTGGTAAATAATTACTGACAAAAGTCAAAATCAAATTAAGAGATTAAAGTCATTAGACAAAGTCAAAGAGATTACACTGAGGTTAACAGTCATTATGACAAAGAGTCACTTTTGTTATAATTCTGACTTTTAAAGGAATATTTTCACTTACATGTCATACTTTGGACTTTTGTTATAATTATCATTTTATGATACTTTTTTTTCTTCTGTGGCAGAAATGGGGTTTCACACATTTCTCATTTTTATTCATATTTTAAGACAATAATCTTTATAATTTTATACCTCAAGGTTTTTATAGTATACTTCTGTTTTATGTAATGTAATTATTGTGATTTATTAAAGTATATTCTAACTATACGCACTGTAAAAACATTATATGATCAATATGTCATGACAACATATGTTTTTAGGTTAATTATAACTTATTAAACTAAACTGTTTCCAATACTGGGTTGCAGCTGGAAGGACATCCGCTGCGTAAAACATGCTGGAATTGTTGGTGGTTCATTGCACTGTGGCGATCTCTGAAATAGAGACTAAGCCAAAGAAAAATGAATGAATGAAACTAAACTAATCATATTTTCAACTAAAGTTTTTAAGCTACACATTTAAGTCAGCTTAAGTTTAATTGACTCATATGGTTAATTTGACCCAACTTAAACATTTAAGGCAACCTCTATATGTTTATAGATTGCTTCCCCACACAAATATATGGCTAACCTACTGTTTTTTGTGCATGTGTGGGTGTGTATGGGTGTGTAATAGTAATTTAAATTTAATGAATGCATTGTGGTGGTTTAATTTAACAGTTAATATTCCTATCTATGTTTTTGCATGAACATACAAACAATATTATTTAAAGAAACCAATATTTAAAGGCACTTGACATATTACACACACTGTTAACTATTTCCTGTAGAACTTGCAAGGCTAGGCAAGGCAAGGCAAGGCACGTTTATTTATATAGCACATTTCATACACAGTGGCAATTCAAAGTGCTTTACATAAACAGGAATAAAAAAGACAAGTTTAGGAAAATAAAATGCAGACAATAAAAATTATTAAAAACAGATAAAAACAAATTAAAATGAGTTAAAATAGGTTATAAAAGAATGAAAAAGAAAACGAAAAACATAATAGTGCGATCTGTCGGACGCAGCACAGTGCTCATTCAGTAAAGGCACAGCTAAACAGATGTGTTTTCAGTCTTGATTTGAATGTGCCTATGTTGGAGCACATCTGATCATTTCTGGAAGCTGATTCCAGCAGCGAGGGGCATAGTGGCTGAAGGCAGATTCACCCTGCTTAGACTGAACTCTTGGAACTTCTAGTTTATATGATCCTAAAGATCTGAGTGATCTGTTAGGTTTGTATTCAGTGAGCATATCTGTGATGTATTGAGGTCCTAGGCCATTTAGTGATTTATAGACCAGTAATAATACTTTAAAATCTATTCTGAATGTAACTGGCAGCCAGTGTAGAGACCCGAGGACAGGTGTGATGTGCTCTGATTTCCTGCTTCTGGTCAGAATTCTGGCTGCAGCATTCTGGATGAGCTGCAAGTGTCTGACTGTCTTTTTGGGAAGGCCAGTGAGGAGTCCATTACAGTAATCCACCCTGCTACTGATAAAAGCATGAACAAGTTTCTCTAAATCTTCACTAGAAACAAAGCATCTGATTCTTGCTATGTTTTTGAGATGATAGTATGCTGATTTACTGACTGCTTTGACATGACTGTTGAAACTCAGATCTGACTCCAGCGTCACACCAAGATTCTTGACCTTATTTTTTGTCGTTTGACCTTTAGAGCCTAGGTATGCATTCACCTTGAGAACCTCATCTCGGTTCCCAATAACTCATTGGCAGCAGTTCGGCAGCAACTTACCAATCAATTACGGCAAAAATACGGTATTTACATTTACAACACCATTTCTCTTGCTTTATATGCATTTACAAAATTGTATGCAAATAGCAAAGAATTTTGGCCCACATTTGGCATAAAGCTGGCACAGCTGGCATTCATCTGGCACTGGCATACAGCATGTGGGCCAAACATGGCCCGGTTTTAGCAGAGGTGGCACCGTCTTTAAGGCAGCACACAAGATTTGAGCCAGATGTCAAATGTAGTATTTGGCCCAGATGTTAAAAACTGTAGGACGGATAAGTTTGGCCTATCTTGACCCACATTTACAATACATTTTCATTATGAGTAAAGAAAAAAAAAAAACTCTACCAATAAGGTTTCTGCCAATAGCACGCTCATAGCGCAACTAAACTGAAACGCTTCATGAGTTTATCAGTTTATCAGTCTCTGAAGAAGTTCAGTTGTGCTTCATCTAAAACTCCACATTTATAATTCTCTTAGTGGCTGACATTATCTTCAGCAGATATGATGTTAAATCTCTAAGTGAAGTTTATTCATAAACTAATTTCGAGAGGATTACATGATTATGATTGAACATTAGCATGCATGATCCACCAATCAGGCCATTCCTAACCTACTATAAAGAGCCAGGGTTTTTCATTACAGTCATCTTCGATTTGAAGAATCCCCCCTTCCACCCCTACCTCTTCACCTTTCTCTAAATAGGGCGATATGGTGGCCCATTGATTAGCACTGTTGCCTCACAGCAAGAACATCACCGGTTCTAGTCCTTAACAGGCCGGCGGTCGTTTCGGTGCGTAGTTTTGCATGTTCTTCCCGTGCTCGCGTGGGTTTTCCCCGGGTCCTCCAGTTTCCTCCCACATTCCAAAAACATGCACAACAAGTGAATTGATCAATCTAAATGTTGCACTAAAGTCAATCTCTCAACCTGTAGCATATCTTTTCATAGCATTCAAATCTTTAGTCATCAATTTTTATCAAGGGGGGAGTTGTCGAGATCTACCTGAGCTCAAGGCTCCCCTGTCGCCCTGCAAACAGGAGGGAGCCCAGGGCTCAAGGACCTTGAGCTCAGGGCTCTCTCCCGGGACAGCATGCCAAACTTGCTTATAATCAATCATCAGCTAAGTGTGAACTCTTGAATGGCAGACGGCTGCTTCTCACTCAGGGCTGTTTATGCTAATGAGGGAGAGAATAAGGGCTTTCCCCCTCTGATGACACGTATAAAGGGAGAATGTCAATCAAAGTGTTTCAAGAGTTCACACTTAGCTCATGATTTATACATAGCTTGTTTGGCATGCTGTCCCGGGAGAGAGCCCTGAGCTCAAGGGATCCTCAGGCCGAGGGCTCCCCCTTTTCGCAGCGTTGAGGAAAATCGAGCTCAGGAGTAAGGCTTCCTGAAAGTTAGACATTGGAAAAAAGATTTAGGCTTCATTTATCATTCATTCATTCATTTTCTTGTCGGCTTAGTCCCTTTATTAATCCGGGGTCGCCACAACGGAATGAATCGCCAACTTATCCAGCAAGTTTTTACGCAGCGGATGCCCTTCCAGCCACAACCCATCTCTGGGAAACATCCACACACACATTAATACACTACGGACAATTTAGCCTACCCAATTCACCTGTAATGCATGTCTTTGGACTGTGGGGGAAACCGGAGCACCCGGAGGAAACCCACGTGAAGGCAGGGAGAACATGCAAACGTCACACAGAAACGCCAACTGAGCCGAGGTTCGAACCAGCGACCCAGTGACCTTCTTGAGGCGACAACACTACCTACTGCGCCACAACCTCGCCGGCTTAATTTATCTATAATATAAACCAGGGAACCCGGGGGAAACCCATGCGGACACGGGGAGAACATGCAAACTATGCACCGAAATACCAGATGGCCCAGCGAGGACCCTCCAACGCCATTGGTATTCTTTCTGTGAGGCAACAGTGCTAGTCACTGGGCCACCGTGCCGCTCATTCGGGATAAAGGTGGAAGGAAGGGTGTTTCTTCCAGACGAAGATAGTTGTAGAAAGGAAATGAGGATATATATATTGTGACTTGGGATCCTTTGATTGGAGGATCATGATTAGCTAATGTGGGCCAGCTGGGTCAATCATGAGAACGTGCTCCTCTGGAAATTAGTTTAAAATTAAACTTTACTTCTGCAGACTGTTTTTATTAGGTGTGATTATAAAAAAATAATCACTAAACTGTGTTTAAACCCCTTAAAAAAGTGATTTTTGCAGTCTAGGTCCTCTTTAAAAAGTGTTCTCTTTGTAGTTTGAGTTCAGGCATTCCAGGGACCGTGAGTAAGAAAGCTTTCTGTGTTTTCTCTGTTGAGAAGAGTTTTTGTTCACAGCACAAAGCCCATCTCAGTCTTTCCTTCTCCTGGCGGCTCAATCAGGACTCAGGTTTCCTCCCTGTGGATCCGGTTTGATTCCTGAGCTTTGACTCTGATACCCGAGTTAAATGTTAGTCACTACAGAGAACGAGGCTGAAGTCAACAAAACACAGGTTTTTAGTACAACCTGTCCCTTTAAAACAGGCTTACAGAAGCAAAATAGTGTTCTGTTGCTCAGGTATATTTGTGAAAATAGCCAGCAATACACTCAAAAATGATGTTTGCTGTTTGTTCAAATTACTTGTAATGTACTGTGTATTTATATAGCGCATTCATTGTAGTGCTTTAAAAGCATGGGGGTGGGGAGGGGGTCTCTCCACATCACCTCCAATGTGCAGCTCCACTTGGATGATATGACGGCAGCCACAGGACAATGGCGTGAGTGCACTCACCAAACACCAGCTATAGGTGGAGTGTAGAGACAGTGATAGAGCCAGTTCGGTGGATGAGGATGATTTGGAGGCCATGATCAGTAAGGGACGATAAAGTGAATTTGGCCAGGAAACCGGGGCTTCACCCCTACTGTTTATAGAGGTTAGAAGTGCCTTTGGATTTTTAATAACAACAGAGAGTTGGGACCTCGGTTTTATGTCTTCGGTTTAAAGACAGTGCTCACTGGCTGTATGGTGTTCCCTTCAATTTATTTTCGACATTACGACTCCACCACTTCCAACAGTAACCTAGATTTGCAAAGTGGTTTCTCATCCAGGTACTGACCAGACTTGACTTCAGTGAGTAACCGGTTTTGGGCTGCCGGTTGGTATGGTATCATTTATAATGATCTGAAAAAAACACGATTCTTGATTTTATTTTGGGACAACTTAATTGGTTTATGTTTAATCTACTTAAATTTGTAAAAACTAATAAGTTTAACATGATTCCTTCATGTTGTCCCAACACAAATCAGTTGTGTGGAACCCAGCAGTGTTCGCTGTAAAAACAAAATTATTGCTGCCTTAATTGTTTTATAGTTAAATCAAATGAACTTTTCTAGTCATTTATGTCAATCAAACTGGCCAAAGATATTAAACTATTAAACTTTGAACATTTATAAAAATGTATTTGAAACCTGATTAACTTATTAAATAAGTTAAAGCAACATAAAAATAGTTGTTGTCTTTTTTTCCAGTGTATTGGTCAAATTAATAGATTTTTATTTTATGACAAATATCATTAGAAAAGTCAGTAAATATCATGTTAAGTAAAGACATTTAGTAATTTTCATACTGTAAATACACAGAAAAATCAGTAAAATGCCTTGCTAAGAATGTAAACTATACAACTGGTAAAGGACCTTTTAAAAATCACTTTTATAAGGGGTTTAAACACAGATGTGTGGCAACAGTCTGTGAATATAAGCAGCTTCTGATGGTAAAAATGCATTAATTTTATCTTTGATAATCACTCTTGATGAAAATAGTCTGCTGAAACACTTTGATTGACATTCTCCCTTTGTACATGTCATCAGAGGAAGAAAGCCCCGCCCATTAGTGACCATCTCTCCCTCATTAGTATAGGACAATGGGGTATATGCCAAAGCATGCTAATAGGACTTTTAATTTGCCATTAACCTGGGTTAAGCGCTTCCAGCGAATTGAATGCCAATGCAAAATCCAGTGCGTTTAAGGTCTGTTTTCTTTAAAAATCAGCGATCTCCACTAGCTGAGTGATATCCGATTTAAAGTGGGTCTCAGATTGTACAAGAAGCACTGCATTAAATTACATTTCCCCCGCCATATCTTTAATATACGAGCATTTATTTTACTCCAGTATATTCAATGGAGCTTCTGCGTTAGCCTGCCAATTCTTACGGGTGCGTGCGAGTAAACAGCTTTTTGTCTTGTTTTACCAGGCCCGGCGCCAGGAAGTCAAAACTGAGGGGGCACTTTAAATCCATAGGGGGGCACTAGACCTGGTGACTGATTTTGGTCTCTTGTTTCTTTCATTTAGGCTATTTATTCGCATTTATTATTACTTTGCATTACTGCCTAAGTTACTGACCTAAGGCAGTAATATAGGCTACGTTTTAATAGTAATAACAATACGCAGTTTCGCTATTACGAATTTTATTAACGATGGTAATGCATACCGCTTATTAATGCAGACGGATGATGGCTTCAGTGCCAAATGAGTGCTTTAAATCATATGTTATTCTCCTTATTTCCGTTTTATTTCAAATAACAGCCCTATGAATGTTTAAAGTTTTAGGTAAAGACGTCAAATTATGCCCACACATGCAAGCTGACCCACGATCAGACAATTCATTTAACCGGTAAATAAATATAGTGAAATCAGCTTAACCGAGTCATCACGCTTCACAACCAACATCAGTGTTGGGGAAAAGCTAAATGTGACAATCTAATGTCATTCAAAACAATTACTTGGTTACATTTTAAGGCATTAGTGTAGCCAGAAAAATACCTAAAAAAGATACAAAAATTCACAGTTATTACCGTGAAAATTGGTTAAATTTTTATATGCTATATAACTTTTTTTTCATCATTTTAAATGTAAAAACAAAGATTTGTCTAAGGCTATTATAAATGTGCTTTTTTCGTGATATTGTAAACCATCATAAACCATATGTACCATAGTTTCTAGGCCTACCCGTCATTTTATTTATTAATTATTTTATTTATTAGGCCTTTTTTAATAGCTTGTTTTCAGGTTATTTTCATTTTAGGGCCATGAGCTAAGTCAAAACAAACTCGATATGTTGTATTTTAGCTCTTAAAACAGATCTACAATATATTTTATGTTGTTTAATTTTGCATGAGCAAATAGCAGTATAGCCTAAGTTACATACTTTTAAAAGATTATCATTCTGCCTACCTGCAGCGCACGAGATTTCTCGGTTGATCCGCGGTAAATCCACTTAAGCACTATACCTATTCCATTTATAACACTGCAAACTTGACTTCGCAGGCCGATCATCTTTAAACGCAAAATGCATTTATTATGTGTTATACCTTGACTGCAGTTGCATAATGGGATGTTTCTCTACGCAACTGTAAAAGTGCACTTTTCAGCAAAATGAAAGAAAACATTCAAAGGGTTCTGCGTTTTGTCAATTTTAGCTTAATTGTAATAATATTAATAATAATATAAATAAATAAATTAAAATATTATTTATAGTATAGCCTACTGTGGGACTGTGCAGTAAACTATTTATTTTTATTAAAACATTTTTATTAGGCTACATCTTCCCGAATAACTAATAAATGACTGGCAGTTGCGTCTCTGCTAAAATTAATTTAACAGCAAATTTCTTATGTGTTTTTTCCTTTTAGAGCTCAAGAGAGTTGTGTTTAAATAATTAGTTAACCAAAACATGTAATGAATTAAGCTGCTCCTATCATGTCACCCATTTTCTCCCTTGTGAGTTGAGTGCGCCTCCATCGCCGTGTGCGCGTTTTAAAGGCTATTTACGGGCGCACCAGACCTGACGCGGGGACCGGATCTCTGGACTATAGGACTAGCTTTAACCTCACCATTTTCATAATTTAATTGCTATGTCATATATTTTAAAATATTTAAATGTGTGTTCTGAAGGTTGGAAGGACGGGAGTGTTAATAATTAATGACAGAAAGAATTTTCAGTTTGAGTGAACAATCCTTTATAAAAACTGGGGGGGCACAAACTCTGTCTGAGGGGACAATGCCACCCTTTGCCCCCCCGTAGCGCCGGGCCTGTGTTTTACGCTTGAGCAACTAAATAAATGCTAAAGTTTACTTAACTGAATGTATTTTAATGACATTACAACATCGATGCTGTATACGGAACCGTATAAAATGAGAAAAAGTTCACAATAACAGGTCACCGGAAGTGTATCAGCATGGGAACAGCACTAGCTCGGCATATACCCTATAGTCTTGTTTTTGAATCTGCCACTATGCTGACACACAGGCATTTGTAGCTTCACCCTTTTCTTAAAAAGCACAATCTCATTTGAATTTAAAGCTACAGTCACCAAAACGGCATTTTAAGTTCACATACATTACACACTCTTGGGACATTAGAGACTTATTTCACATCTTGTAAAAAGGGATTGATAGGACCCCTTTAAAAGGGATTTCCTTAATATTTAGATTGTTTTAAACCCTCAGATTCCAGATTTTCCAGATTGGATCTCAGGTAAATATTGTCTTATCCTAACAAAACAAACATCAATGGAAAGCGGATTTATTTTCAACACAAATAAGGGCTTGGAAGTTTTATAAAAGGTGAGCTGCACCTTCCAAAAACAGAACATCTTTTTTGGTTTTTGATTTGTTTGTTTATTTATTTTTGTCTTGTTTTTTTTTTAGTTTTTTTAAGTGAGACCATTCTTATTAGATATCCTTTTGCCATTTTAAAACACACTAATCTCCACCTTAAAATGGGTTTTCTACAGTGGATTATAACTGTAAATAAAATTAGAAGCATCTTAAAAATGTGTTACCTAAATAAAATATCATTTAGAAAAATTCATTATTATAGACAAGTATAAAATGTCAATAACACGTTTTTTTGTAATGGTCATTTATTTAATCATTAAATAAAATAAAAAAAATATTATAAATACATTTATGAATATAATAACCATATTTATTCACATTACATAGCACATTTTAAAACATTCGTATTACATATTTTTTATATTTATATATTTATTCTGTTTGCTTGACTTTTTTTTCGGGTGCTCTGGTTTCCCCCACAGTCCAAACACATGCGCTATAGGTGAATTGGATAAACTAAATTGACCACAGTGTATGAGTGTGTATGAGTGTGAATGAGTGTGTATGGGTGTTTGCAGTACTAGGAAGCAGCTGGAAAGGCAGTCGCTGTGTAAAACATATGCAGGATCAGTTGGCGGTTCATTCTGCAGTGGTGACCCCTGATGAATAAAGGGACTAAGCTGAAGGAAAACGAATGAATTAATTTATTTATTCTGTTTATATACAACTTTAGCATTCACAAATACTATATATCACTTTGTCTCTCTTGGCGTGTGACTAATCTGCGGGTGGAGTATCACTTTTTCCCAAATACATTATGTAATATCTCTGAGTGACATTAATCCTGAATCTAATCCTCCTAAACCCGCTTAATGTGCGTTTAAGGCAAGACACCACAGGTTAATACAGAAAAACAAATGAACCAATAATTATCACTACTCTTTGCCAGTTGATTGATATGAAGAAACTCCACTAATATTGGCACAATTGGTAAAAATGAGAACAGAAATGTAACACGCTTTGTGTCAGCCTTTTTAATTTAATTTATTTGCATTTGTGCTTTGGTGTTGTCGCCTTTGATGAATATTAAATTTGCACCTGTTAGAATAAGTCAAATCTGTAGAAGCTAATTAATAAAGTGCATAAGTACACTAATTAATCAAGTAAAAATTAATAAATTAATAAAACAACAGCAACATTTTAAAGTGTATTCAGTGTGTTTTACATGTGGGTGAAAATGTGAGCGTTTGCATGAGTGTGTTGGTGATGTGTGTGTGAGTGTTTGCATGCAGTTTCTCTTCATGCTTCTGCTTCTGCTTCACCAGATGAGCTTCAGGAGGAGGAGGAGGAGGAGGAGGAAGGTAGAGCTGCTGCTTTTGTGCTGATGCTTTGGCTAAAGCTAAACTAATAATCAATTACTTTTGCCATAATAAATAAATACAAGCCATAAAATTAATATAAGTGTCCCAAATGAAAAACAAACTGCTTTTTTTTTTTTGCATTAACAAATATGGTGCATAAACAATTTAGAAATGTCCAAAATAGCAACTAAAATAGATTAATAAATTCAATTAATCAGGACATTATGAAGTTAAATAAGCTGAAATCATTGTTTCTTCACATAGTTTGACATATCTATAATCATTTTATTATGGCGATACGGTTGCTCAGTGGTTAGCTCTGTCACCTCACAGCAAGAATGTTCGCTGGTTCACGCCTCGGCTGTGTCAGTTGGCATTTCCGCGGGAGTTTGTATGTTTTCCTTGTGTTGGCGTGGGTTTATCTGGTTGCTTCCCCCACAGTCCAAACACATGCGCTATAGATGAATTAGATCAATTAAATAGGCCGTAGTGTACGTGTGTGAATAAGTGTGTAAGGATGTTTCAAAGTACTGGGTTGCAGCTGGAATTGCATCCGCTGTGTAAAACATATGCTGAATAAGTTGGCGGTTCATTCCGCTGTGGCGACCCCTGAGGGACTAAGCCGAAGGAGAATAAATGAATGAATAATTGAATTTATTTATTTATACACTTAATATATTTTGACTTAATTACTAAATATATGCATTCATTTATGGCCTCATTAGTGAAATCCAAAATAATGCTTAATAGTCGAAGTTATACCAAGGAAAAACATAGTTATTTCTTTATTATTTTTAATAATATTTACGATTTTATTTAGAATATGAACGTGGTATATAAATACAATATATTATTACAATAATAAATATTAATAAATAGCAGGGCTCAACAATAAGGACTGCCCGGTGGCCCAGGGCCAGCGTGAGAGACACTTGGGACAGTAGACCGGATCATTACTGGCCCGATTGGGACAGTGCTGCCTTGTCACTAACATTTAATTTGTCTGTGACTATTTGTCAATTGTGTGCATTTTTTTGTTTGTGCTTTTAAATCTTTAAATGCGACCTACTCTATAATGTCGTAAACAACATATTGCTTTCCGATTCGTCTTATCTGATTGATTTGACCATGCTATTTTTGTTTTTTTTTGTAACCTGGTAACAACCAGTACAGCGTAGAAACAGTAACAAGGCGGCAACACCAAATTAAAAGGCTAAACGAAAATGTCTATCTCTAACGTGTTGGAAGTAGACATTTACGTGGAAACAACACGACAAAATAAAAATGAAGTGATGTTATGCAATGTTTGGCGTCAGTTTGACAAGTCAGCCACCTTTTGTTAAATAATTTCAAACTGCAATAAAATGCCTCCGCATTTTCCATACTACTCTTTTTGTTTGCATAACACTTATATTTACAATTGTTTTTTAAGTATTGAAATTCTAGACTTACAGACTTTATTTTTGACACATTATTTAAAATATGTGGTTAACTTCCCTTTTTTTGGGTGGGGCCAGTGAAAATTTTGGCTGGGCAAGTAAAAATCTAAACCACTTGCCCGATCGGACCAGTACAAAAAACCCTTAGCGTTGAACCCTGAATAGGGATGTCCCGATCAGGGTTTTTTGCCCTCAAGTCATTTGATTTTAAGTATCTACCAATACCCGATCCGAAACTTCTATAAACCATCAACAAAATAGTAAAGAAGAGTGAAGAAACAGATCAAGGATGCTCCTTATTTTTTATTTAATTCATCTTATTTTACCATTCAACAACTCAGTTAACAAAGCACTTTTGTGAGGTACCTTGAACAATCAAGTAATAAATAACATCAATTCTTCACTTTTGAACTTAAAATATATATAAAAAAATAATATAAAAACAAAAGCACCTCAAATTAAAACACCCAACAGGAAATAACAAGTTTACATATCTCACAGTTTGCTTTGGCAATGTTGTGGTCATCAACTTTATAATACCTCCAGACCACAGACATACTTGCTCTTTCCGCTTCAAGCTGCTTTCATGTTTCACTTTGTCTGCATTTAACCAATAGCGTCTCTGCAGCAAAGTGATGTCATGCCGCACATGTTGCTACTTATGTGTGAAGTCAAGAAAGAGGTCTAACTCCGTGCTACCGCATAACTAAAGATGTGTTTAAAAATAATGAGAACATACATAATATACATATATATTTGAGTCCTGATTGGGAGGTAATGTCCGATTGAGTCTGAAACAACGTGATCGGGCTGATTTCCAATCACGTGATCTGATTTGGACATCCCTATAAATAATCATTTACAGTTACTTTTACTCTCACCTTACCTATACTGTTTATAAGTTATAAAACATATTTATTGAAGCTGTAAATAAAGTACACATTACATGAATATGCTTTAAAACAAATACTCTTTCAGTCTCCCACTTTAAATTCATTAATAAATTAAGTTTCAAATCCTTCAAAGTCAATCGTTCTCAGTGCTGTAATTATAGAGTGAATAATTCTTCGTAATGTTCCCAAATCATGTCTGGTGATTCAAAAGACCGACTTTAAAACAATCATCATTTGTTTTTTTGCAAATCCTGCCGTTTAGAAGGGCTTGTAGAAGCCGCTGGGAAACAAACACCCAGTCCACAAAAGTAAAAACAGAAGAATAATATAACAAACAACACCCAATAATTATCAATCATTATACCAGACGAGACACACTTGGGATGAAGTCAAACTACTGTCTTACTAATGGACAACATTCATCAAACACCTTAACCTGAACAGAACCCGGATTTTCCTGAAGCAAAGACCAAATACCTTTTAGTTGAGATTGTTGTTTCTGATAGCAGACCAGTCTTTCTTTCTTCATTTTCATCATCTTTGTTGTTTTGTGATTCAGACGCTGTGGAAGAACCAGGAGAGGAAGGTAGACATGATCTCTATCAGACCTATTGATAAAAACTGGTTAAACATTGATGACCTTTGACCCCATTTAAAGAAACAGCAACACCTGACATCTGATTGTATTTGAGTGATTGTGAAATCAATTGTGAAATTTTTTTTTCCCCTGACGCCAAATGGACTGAAAGAAGAAACAAAACCAAAGCACAAGTGAGTGAAATTTATTAATATCAAATGACAAATCCATATAAGACCATTACAATGAATTACGAACTAATGCATTGTTGTTGGTTATAAGAACCTTTTTGCCACCTCATGTGCCTCCCAAAATTCCTGATGGAGAGAAAGTTGATTTTGATGTGAGTTTATTGCATCATTTTGTGTTTGTTTGTTTGTTTGTTTGTTCATTCATTAAATTGAATAATTTTTTTATAAAATTAAAATGAAAATAAATTATGTAATATTTAATCAAATAAAAAATTATAAAAACTAAATAAAACAGAATAAAATTAAATTAAATAAAATAAATAAAATAATAAACTAAAATTAGATTACATTCAATTAAATAAAATAAAATAAAATAAAATAAAATTAAATAAAATAAAATAAAATAAAATAAAATTAAATTAAATTAAATTAAATTAAATTAAATTAAATTAAATTAAATTAAATTAAATTAAATTAAAAAATAAAATATACCTCACAGTTTGCATGTTCTCCCTGCGTTCGCGTGGGTTTCCTCCCGATGCTCCAGTTTCCACACAGTGCAAAGACATGCGGTACAAGCTAAATTTTCTGTAGTGCATAAGTGTGAGTGAGTGTGTGTGGATGTTTCCCAGGGATGGGTTGCAGCTGGAAGGGCATCTGCTGTGTAAAACATATGTTGGATTTAATTTAATTTAATTTAATTTAATTTAATTTAATTTAATTTAATTTAATTTAATTTAATTTAATTTAATTTAATTTAATTTAAATTAATTTAATTTAATTTAATTTAATTTATTAAATTAAATTAAATTAAATTATGATTTAATTTGATTTAATTTAATAGCTGGACTTAAAGAAAGAAATGTATTTGAGCATTTTATATTATTGTTATATTATTTACATAATATTGGGCATAGATTAATTTAATATAATTTTATGTATCATATTTAATAGTATACTTACACTTCATTTACTTTGTAATTTACTTTCTACTGCTGTTATGCTTTGCATGTTTCCTCCTTGTCATCAACTATAAGCTACAAATGCTTTCGCAATTCCAACATGTTTACTGTCATGGCCATAAATCACTCCACACCTCCAGTTACTAAACTATCCATGTTATACGGCCTGCACCGCCATAAAACATATGCTTTGAGTAGTTTTTACAGTGCTGCACATTACCAGCATTACTTAATTACTCATAAAAGCGTATCCTCAGGATATTCACCGCAAGCGTATGGAGAAAGACCTGACGGAGCTGCAGACTCTCATTGAGGCTCATTTCGAGAAAAGGAAGAAAGAGGAAGAGGAGCTGATCAACCTCACACAGCGCATTGTGAGGCTCTCTCTGTCACACACACACTCCAACAGAATCTGGCTGCAGACTTGCATGTGTAATCTCAGACATGCAGTCTCAGACACAAGCACTCAATAGCTGTATCCCCTCCCCTCTAGATATTACCATAAAAATACCATAAAAATCAATGCCTGTTCCCCCAAATATTCTTCAGTACTGCTGTTTGAAACAATGAAATCACACATTTAATTTAAAAACAATCTTCTTAATTGCAATATTTTTTTAGCTTTATGAAAAATATAAAAACATCTATGATCACAACAATAAATAGATAATTATTAATTACAGTTACCTTATCTTAAATAATCAAATGCATCAAAACAAACACTTTAAAGTGTATTCAATAAGAGCAAACACTTTGAAAAAAGCCTAAAGTCTCAGAACAGGTGCATGACATTGTTTTTCATGCATCATTTTGTCTGCAGCATCTCGCCTAAATTTATAATAAGTAAATTAATATGATTTCTTGTTATAATGCCGTTGTTGTGAAGATAAACATGCTAGATGGCCAAATTTGTTGGTGAACATCAGGACTGTACTGGTCCACCAGTTAAACCAGCTGCAACCAGTATGGAAACTTAACGCTCATTCCAGCAGGGCTAGTTTTAGAGACATGCTACCTGTAATTAATCAAACAATAAAAATCATATTATAATGAATGCTGAAGCATCACTAGACAATAAAAAGTAATGATGCTGAAACTGTAGCTTAAATGAACATTAAACAATTCAGTCGTCCCCAAAAAGCTTAATAATTGAGTTGTTCAATGTGTTGTTTAAATACCTGTAAGTAATGTAGTTTAAACTAGCAGCAAAAATCTTTTTTGATTGTTATAAAATATACAGTCTAAAAACACTATTATCAGGTGAAGTTTTTTTTTCCCTCTCCGCTGTCGCCACTGCCTCGCATGGTTCAGGATTGGTAGAGCTACGCATCGATGAATTTGCTCTTCAGTGTTTAAACTCTCTGTAATGATTAAATCGCACTGAACTGAGCTAAACTGAACTGAACTGAACTTAAACACTAAAACCTGAACCACACTGTTCCAGTTACTATGACCATTTATGTGAAGCTGCTTTGACACAATCTACATTGTAAAAGCGCTATACAAATAAAGCTGAATTGAATTGAACTATTATTGACTATAAATTATTACAGAATTTGTTCATGTGGGTTTTGACTGAAAGCATAAGTGCATCAAACTGAGTGTGAGTCAATATTTGACTCATGCTGAATTCGATAATGCTCTTATGATTTGAACTGATGTACTGCATCTGTTGTCTGTTGTGTTGATCAGGAAAACCGCAGGTCAGAGCGAGCAGAACAGCAGCGCATCCGCACAGAGAGAGACCGAGAGCGGCAGAACAAACTGGCTGTGAGTCCATAACATAGAAAAACAGGGAGAAATAAAGTACTTCTAGTGATTAACCTGTGTAATTAATTTTAATGTGCACATTATGATAATGCCAACCAAAATAAAGGCAAAGATAGTTTTTGAACTAAGAACTCTTCATATATATATATGTGTGTGTGTGTGTGTGTGTGTGTGTGTGTGTGTGTGTGTGTGTGTGTGTGTGTGTATATATATATATATATATATATATATATATATATTAGGGATGTAACGGTATTGTAAATACCGTCATACCACAATATAAATTTTTTTTGATATTACCGAAGTCGCATGACTCGGTAAAACCATAGGTCTTCTGAGAAAATTTGCTCAGGCGAATGAAGCGAACGGGAGGTAGCGAAAACTACAATTCCCATCAGCCCATGCTTGACCATCATCCCTTGCGGTCTGTTGTCGCTACAGATCCAGTAATGCGGAAATGGAGTGTGCTGCTAGAAGCGGGGAGGAAAAAGAGCTGGAAAACCCTAAAGCGGGTGTTGTCGCCACGCGCGTACTGAATAGCGGTGTTGTCGCGCGAGTTCTTATCAGCTGTGTTGTCGCGCGCGTACTGAATAGCGGTGTTGTCGCGCGAGTTCTTATCAGCTGTGTTGTCGCGCGCGTACTGAATAGCGGTGTTGTCGCGCGAGTTCTTATCAGCTGTGTTGTCGCGTGCGTACTGAATAGCGGTGTTGTCGCGCGAGTTCTTATCAGCTGTGTTGTCGCGCGCGTACTGAATAACGGTGTTGTCGCGCGAGTTCTTATCAGCTGTGTTGTCGCGCGAGTTCTTATCAGCTGTGTTGTCGCGCGAGTTCTTATCAGCTGTGTTGTCGCGCGAGTTCTTATCAGCTGTGTTGTCGCGCGCGTACTGAATAGCGGTGTTGTCAGCACACTGTTCAGATTGATGCAGACATGAGACCTCTATCTTACTCACGGTTTGTCCTCTAAAGTGGGGGAAAGACAATGCACAGCGTTACCCACTGCTGTCAACCTGGGCCAAGTCATATCTCTCTTGTCCCAGAAACCTCAGTCCCAAATGAGAGTTTTTTTTTCTGTTGCAGGGGACATTGTAAATGCCCAGAGATACCAGCTTTTACCAGATTATATTTATATGATAATTTTCCTTTAAACCCATGTCTATCTAAGTGAGTGAGTGATTAAATGTTGAATATGATGAGTTTTCAACAATACTAAATTGAAACTTTATTTTTTTTACATGGTTTAATATTTTTTTGTTATTAAAATTGAAGTTCCTGTTTCAAAGCTTACAGATAGATGGCTAATTTGTATGTCATTGACACTTTTGGCAGTTTTTTGGAGTATTTTCATAAGTTTTGTTTTTTCCTGTAAATGATTCAATAAATACCGTACCGTGACATTCATACCGAGGTATTACCGAACCGTGAAATTCTGATACCGTTACATCCCTAATATATATATATATATATATATATATATATATATATATATGTGTGTGTGTGTGTGTTTATATATATATATATATATATATATATATATATATATATATATATATATATATATATATATATATATGTCATCGAAAATCAACATTTTTCTCAGCTTCCTTTGTTTATGTTGAGATATTTTACTTTAATGAAAAGAAAAAGGACTAATTCCTTGCCATAAAAGTGATATTATTAATAAATTAAAATGCTTATTTTAGAGGAAAATTTCAGACAGCATTTAGAGGTTTTAGAATCTAAACTCTCATATATATATATATATATATATATATATATATATATATATATATATATATATATATATATATATATATATATATATATATATATATATATATATATATATATATATATATATATATACACACATAAATAAGCACACCCCATTTTGAAAATGAATATTTTATCCATTTCTCAGTGAGTATAGGCAATGCATTTTGGTGCATTTAAACAAAACAGATTTATTAAGCAGATATATTTATCAAAATAATTCTTTAGTCACCAAACATATTTAGAAATTGAAAGATAATACATCAAAATTCAAGCAAAATATTGCGAAAAACTTTTTAAATTGCAACCTACAAAATTTCAACTAATTATTTATTTAATTTTTTTTCTTCTCTTGATTTTTTTCTCTTTTTTTATTTGTTTTTAATATTTTTCTTTAACATAAATTTGGCTGTACTAGTTTTGGGACCATTATCGTAAGTAATTTTGTTAGATTAGCTTCAGATTTGGCTCAGTATGAAGTCAGAATTATTAGCCCCCCTTTATTTTTATTTTTCAAATATTTCCCAAATGATGTTTAACAGAGCAAGGACATTTTCACAGTATGTCTGACAATTTTTTTTCTTCTGGAGAAAGTCTTTTTTGTTTCATTTCGGCTAGAATAAAAGCAGATATACATTTTTAAACACCATTTTAAGGACAAAATTATTAGCCCCTTTAAGCTATTTTTTTTCCCGATAGTCTACAGAACAACCCATCGGCATACAATAACTTGCCTAATTACCCTAACCTGCCTAGTTAACCTAATTAACCTAGTTAAGCCTTTAAATGTCACTTTAAGCTGTATAGAAGTGTCTTGAAAAATATCTAGTCAAATATTATTTACCGCCATCAATGTAAAGATAAAATAAACTAATTATTATAAATGAGTTATTAAAATAATTCAGGAGGGCTAAACTTCAACTGTATATATATATATATATATATATATATATATATATATATATATATATATATATATATATATATATATATATATATGAAGAGTTCAGATTCAAAAACCTCTGTGCCGTCTGAAAATTGAAAATTAACATGTTATTGTTATTTTACTTTAAAAACCATGAAAAATACTTATCCTCTGCTGTAAAATTAAAATTACTGAACCCACCCACAGGAGCCTGATGAAAATTTTAGAAGAAAATTTTAGAAAGCATTTAGAGGTTTTTGCATCTGATATATATATATATATATATATATATATATATATATATATATATATATATATATATATATATATATATATATATATATATATATATATATATATATATATATATAATCATGTATAATAAAAAATATGTATATTTGTAATTTATAATAATACTTTCCTTCCTGGTTGTAAAATGTATCACTCATTGTTAGGTACATATTTTTTTCTTTATTATTTTCCATTTTTCAGGAGGAAAAGGCTCGAAAAGAGGAAGAGGAGGCCAAGAGGAAGGCGGACGATGATGCAAAGAAGAAGAAGGTTCTCACAAGCTTCCAATACACCGGATACATGCAGAGGGTAAGACAGCTCACAGGTCAGAGGTCAAAAGGTCGCCAGCAGACCTCGCTTATTGTTTATTGTTTTGCTTTTGATTGACAGACAGAAAAAAGGGGCGGGCCCAAGAAACAAACTGAGAGAGAGAAGAAAAAAACAATCCTGAGCGAACGCCGCAAGGAGTTGAACATCGAGAATATCGGTGCGGACAAGCTGAGGTGAAAGAGTTATCAAAACACACCTGAGACATAGCTTGAACATTGCTGTTGCCTCACACTCACAGACTGGTTAATCGGGTTTTAAAGGCATATTTCACATTAAAAGGGAAATTCTGTCGTCATTTAATGTCCTTTTCACTTGTGCAAAACATGTCTGAGTTTATTTATTCTGCTTAACACAAAAGAAGATATTTTGAAGAATGCTGAAAACCTGTAACCAGGACAGCACGGTGGTGCAGTGGGTAGCTCAACTGCCTCACAGCAAGAAGATCGCTGATTCAAATCCCAGCTAGGTCAGTTGTCATTTCTGTGTGGAGTTTGCATGTTTTCCCTGTGTTGGCGTGGGTTTCCTCATGATGCTCCGGTTTCCCCCACAGTTCAAACACATAACACATGAATAAGCTAAATTGGTCGTAGTGTATGTACAATTCAAGAGTTCACACTTAGCTGATGATTGGTATTAAGCTAGTTTGGCATGCTGTCCCGGGAGAGAGCCCTGAGCTCATGAGATCCTCAAGCCCGGGGCTCCCTCCCGTTGCAGGGCGAGAGGGGTGTTTGAACTTAGGTAGATCTCGAGAACCCCCCCTCTCCTGCTGCTTAAGGATTGCTAAGGTGGTGTGTTGCTGGTGGAACTGAATATGGTGCTGAGTTGGTTTAATCAATTCACTTAAGTCTCATGAGTTTTGGACTATGGGAGGAAACCGGAGGACCCAGGCAAAAACCCATGCAAGCATGGGGAGAACATGAATTTCCACACGTAAATGTTGTCCGGCTGGGTAGAGGCCCAAGCCGGAGGCATTCGTGCTTCGAGGCAACAGCGCTAGCCACTGGGCCTCAGTGCTGCCCTATAGAGAAAAGAGAAGGAGAGGGGGTGGAAGGGGGGATTCTTCAAGACGAAGATGACTAAAGGTAAGATGCTTGGTTATTTATTCTTGGTTAGGAATCGTCTGATTTGTGGTTCGTACATTAGACTCATGGCCAGACGTGTAAATCATAAGCACGTGATCCTCTCAAAATTAGTTTATAAATAAACTTCACTAAATGAATGAATGAAAAAAAACTTAACCATTGACTTCTGTAGTTCTTCCTACTATGGAAGTCAGTAGTTACAGGTTTTCAGCTTTCTTCAAAATATCTTCTTTAGTGTTCAACAAAAGAAAGAAACTCATGAGGGTTTATAATAGGGCTGCACAATTTATCATAAAATTATTATCGCTATAATAGTATGCAATATACGTATCGCAGACGAGTGTGACAAATTACATTTATTTCATGCATTGGTTGCTTATTTATATTTGAAGTGCAAATCGTTTATACAAAAAGCCGGCAACACCAAAGCTACAAAATTCAAATGTTTTACTTTTTAAATAGCCAAGCTTTAATGGCCAAAAAAGGCTTTTAAAATGATAGAAAATGATGGTTTTCCATCAGTGATTTTCCCGTTTTGGACCACGCTGTTTAAATAGCATCCATTTGCGCTACTTTGTGGAATCATGAGTGTGCCGTCTGAAAAGATGTGTTCAGACGCATTGCTGGCTATTTTGAAGAACTGAAATGTACCACACACTAAACGACAAAAAGCTAGTCTAAAGTCCATTGCAGAGTGCATTAGTTATTCTCCTATACAGGTCCAAATGCTTACACATTGCTTAAGACACAAAGGATGTGCAGCAACACACAAATATATTTGCATATTACAATTTGAGGATTAAAATGTTACAAAAAATATTATTTTCTACATAAATATAAAAACCCCTGCCTCCACACCTTCTTCACCTTAGGGGGCTTTTTTCAGTTAAAAAATGACAATTTGCATTAGTATAATGTTATTATTATTAGCAGTATTATTTATTATATGCATATTTATATTAGTTTTAAGGACTAAAAAGTAAAATCAAAGTAAAGAGAAAGTAAATAGGCAGAATGAAGGAGGCTTGTTCTTTATCCTTGCGCTGCAGATGCTCTGTTTCACTAGTGAAGCGTTTAATTTTTCCACTAACAAAGTCCGCCATGTAAAAAGCAAATGCGCCATGGCACGACACAACTGACTCTTAAAGGAAATGAGAGATGAGACTCTGATTGGTTTAATGCACATTATGCTCAAAAACACACCCAGAACACATTACAAGAATAAGCACAACCCTGTTAAACCATGCACTGGTGCAGGGAGTATTTTTCCATTCAATAACACGCCCTTAATGCTTTAGACTTTGTGTCTAGATCATTAACATCGAACTATATGTTTGCACCTTGACAGTTTTTTAGTCTGAATTAAAATTAATTATATCTGAAAAACATATTTTACTATTTGACATACTATTACTACATAAATAAATGATTTAAAAACTTAGCTAATAAAATTAGCATTTTTCTAGGGAAATGTTAGATTACAAGACATATCGTTATCAAAATACTCATCAACTCATCACATATTATTCCAGTATCATGCACAATGAAAAAAACGCAGAGTTCGACACAATTCAATCATGTTGTCCCAACACAAATCAATTAGGTTAACTTAAAATTTAATAAAATTTAAGTGGACTGAACACAAAACAATTAAGTCGTCCCAAACAAATCTCAACAATTGTGTTGTTTCAGCTCATTTTAAATAAGTAATTTGAACAAGCAGCAAAATATATCCCCTCCCCTGTTTATTTCACCCCATTTTTTGTTTAATAGAGAAGATTTTGTCAACACACTTCTAAACATGATAATTTTAATAACTCATTTCTAATAAGTGATTTATTTTATCTTTGCCATGATGACAGTAAATAATATTAGACTAGATATTTTTCAAGACACTTCTATACAGCTTAAAGTGACATTTAATAGCTTAACTAGGTTAATTATGTTAACTAGGCAGGTTAGGATAATTAGGCAAGTTATTGAATAACAATGGTTTGTTCTGGAGACTATCAAAAGAAATATAGCTTAAAGGGCTGATAATTTTAACCTTAAAATGTTTTTAAAAAAATTAAAAACTGTTTTTATTCTAGCCGAAATAAAACAAATAAGACTTTCTCCAGAAGAAAAAATATTATCAGACATACTGTGAAAATTTCCTTGCTCTGTTAAACATCATTTGGGAAATATTTAAAAAAGAAAAAAAAATCAAAGGGGGGCTAATAATTCTGACTTTGACTGTATATTTGTTTGAGTGTAGTTTATAACTTGAAGGTGAGTAAATAGCGAAGTAGATTTTAATATTGGTGTGAACTGTCCCTTTAATACAGGGAAACGGCAAATGAGCTCTGGAAGAAGATGCGGCAGCTGGAGGCCGAGAAGTTTGAGATGCACTACAAATACATGAGCCAGAAATACGAGGTGAGCTTTCCAAATCCATAAAATGCAGATTAATGGCCTCAGCAGAACAGGACGGTGCAGTACAGAGGCACAACACAAGGAGAGGACTTTTATGAGATGTCATACAACTATCAATTACACACACACATGCAGACACACCCAGATCAGAGCTGGCAGAACAATCACACGGGCCGGTTCCCATGTGCACGCACACACACACACACACACACACGCACACACAGGCACACAAACAAACACACACACACAGCCTGATTGACATGAGAAGGAAACAGAGTAATACAGCAGTGATTCACACACACTGATTCATTGGTGCGGTTTTGTGTCTCGTAGATCACCGTCTTGAGGAATCGAGTCAGCGACCATCAGAAGAAGTAAGCTGCATGGTGTCAAATCATGATGCATTATCATAAAACAAAATCATGAGGCATTATCATCAAAGAAAGCGCCAAATATTTTCATCATTATTTTTTCTTCACATGATCTGTTCATTTTGTCCCATATTACTGAATATCCATCATAATTTCTTTGTAAATTATGTGAAATGTGCATTTATAATCTAATGAAAAATAGATACATATTATTAATAATGTAATTAGTAGTGATAATTTAAATATAAGATTATCTATATAAATAACAATAATAATAATAATAATAATAATAATAATAATAATAATAATAATAATTATTATTATTATTATTATTATTATTATTATTATTGTTATTATTATTACTGTTATTATTACTGTTATTATTATTATTATTATTTTATTAATATTTTTATTATTATTATTATTATTATTATTATTATTATTATTATTATTATTATTATTATTATTACTTGTACTTCAGCAACTTTACTGGCTTCCTTTTAAATTACTGATTGATTTTAAGATTGATTTTAACATGCAAAGCAGTGCATGGGCAAGCACCTGACTACATTTGTGAACTGGTTACTCTGGCCACTCCCACCCGTAGTCTTCTTCCTCATCTGCAATCTTGCTGTATCAGCCACACTGTAAACTGAAGACTATGGGTGGTCATGCTTTTTCTCACAGGGCCCCTAAGCTATGGAATGGCCTACCCAACAGCATCAGGAATGCTGTTTCTCTGGATTGTTTTAAGAAACTTCTTAAGACTCACCTTTTTACCGTTGCTATTTACTTGCTATATTTGTTATTTTTTCATCTAATTGTCTTGAATCATTTATATTTTTGTGGTCTTTTTATTTATTGTATTTTTTGACTGTTTTTACTGTTCTGAATTGTTTGCCTTGTATGCCTGTTAGCGCTTTGGGACTGAGAAAAGCGCATTATAAATAAAATTTATTATTATTATTATTATTATTATTATTATTATTATTATTATTATTCTCTCTTTCTGTTTAGTAGGCATGCAAGAATATAGGCATAATTAATACATTACTAACCTAATAAAGTAATCAATATGTATTATTAACTATGTAATTATTAGTCATAATTTAAGTCTAACAGTATTTATATAAATAACAATATAATTATTAAAACATATTTTATTACCATTATAATTATTACAAATATTATTAGTAGTAGTAATTCTTCTTATTATTATTAATATTATTACTTTTTATAATTTTTTTATTAATTTTATCAATTAATAAACATCTCTGTTTAGTAGGGATTCATTAATATAGTAACTTAATAAAGTAATCAGTATGTGTTTTTTTATAATTATTATTAAAAATGTAATGATTGTTTGAAAATAACTATAATAATGTTTATGTAAATAACAATAATCATAATAAAATATCTATAATATTAATAGTATAATAATAATAATAATAATAATAATTATTATTATTATTATTATTATTATTATTATTATTATTATTATTAAGTAGTAGTAGTAGTAGTAGTAGTAGTAATAATAATAATAATACATTAGTAAACTTAAAAATTCAGTTTAGTAGCAATGAATTTATTTGATCAAATATTAAGTAAAAAAAATACAATTTAAAGCTATTATTTTCTATTTTATTATAATATATAATAAATAATTTATTCTTGTTATGCAAAGAAAACATTTTAGCATTATTACCTATATTGCTCACACAGGATCATAGAAGTCACAGGATCCTTCAGAAATAACTTTAAAGAAATGTATTATTAAGGATCATTTGATTATTTTTGTGACTATATAATATTTTTTGTGTCTTTACTGTCACTTTTGATCAATTTAATGCATCCTTGCTGAATAACAGAATTAATTTCTCATTAACATTGATTAAATTTTACGGTAATTTTGCTTAACCCAAACTTTTAACCTGCAGTCTACATTTGGACGAATATATTTAACTTAAAGTCAGTGCAATACTTTAATAAATTACATCTCAAATAGTGAAGCACATTTGCTATCAATGCCGAGGTTGTTTGCTTAATTAAATTTTGAATTTGAATTGAATTTATGAGACGTTTTAAATCAATGCAGAATCTGAATTCAGAGTAGTATTTGGTGCAGTTTCGACTATGACCGCAGACCAAAACCTGTTTAGCTCTTAAATCTCAAATGTCAAGCACACTCTGAACAGTAAACATGTTAACTTGAGCTGAGATGAACAGGGATGAGCACAAGTCCTGAAATAACACACTGACCTCTGAGCCTTCAGATAAAGACCCAGCTAAGACGCTTAATCCCGCTAGGCTAATCAAGCATAGCATCATGTTTCCAGAGCTTTCTGTGCGAAATAACAGTGGCTGCTTTGTTGTGGATGACCTTTGACTGGATTGTGAATCTAAGAGCGTAAGAATGAATATGCAAAAACAGACAGTTAGGATTTTGTGCATGCAATAAATAAATAAATAAATAAATAAAATTATTTGGTCATTATGGTAATAATCTGGGGCCTCATTAATCAACGCTGCGTATGTACAAAAACTTTTTGTACGCCAGGTTTTAAGCTCACAATTGACCCCATCGCTAACCCACACCCAAAAACCGCCACCCACCAATAGTGGCTTAGCAACTGTAGCTACGCTCTCTGTCAAGCTTTCGAGCAAGTGCATATGGATTGTGCAAATATGATACCCGGTATCCTTAAAGTTTGGATGGGATGGTGGAATTTTTTTTCCTTTTCAAAACCAAAAACCCAAGAGGAGAAATGCCAGCCTGAATCAAGCTGTGTGAGGGGCGCTAAAGGAGCGGAGCAAAATTGGTGTTGTTTTGATATTCCAGATACATTCAGTAATAGACAGACGGCAATAACTCACACACCTCTTACCCTAAACAGATCTAAACTGTGTTTCCTGCTAAAATACAAAGCAGGTTATGTTTCACAGCGGTCCTTTTCTTTTTTTCGCTCAATATTATGAGCAGTTCTCCCTTTAAGCCTTCGCCATAACGTTAGTAACTTAGTCATACTAATAGCGAATAGGTCATAATGACATGAGTTATTGAACTAGAAAATTTCGCAAATCTGCGAATCTGTTGCGAACTTTACTGAACTTCATATTTCCATCTATTTCAAGTTACGAATATTTGAAATTACAAATCAACAGAACAAAACCGAGATATGATCCAAACTGAGCACTTGCGATCAACCAGCAGCTGTTTTTCATTAATTTATAAAGAGTACAAAAACATACTGACAGTTATAGGTAGGGCCACACGGAATCTGCGCGCGCAGAATTCCGCAGATTTCTGCAGATTTTTAGTCCATTATTAATTCTGTTTTTTTTAACTTGAGTAAATGTGTAAATCTGAATTTATACATTGTTTATTCAGTAATTTATTACTTTTTATTCAATATGTTAAGGTTTTAGTTATGATACTCCGCTGGATACTCCCAAAATAATTCCGCAGAAATCCGCAGATTTTTACCAAAATTCTCCGCAGAAATAGCAAAAAAACGTCCGCAGATTCCGTCTGGCCATAGTTATAGGTAACTTACTGTACATTGTTATGGGTCAATGATGCTAATATTCAACAAAACTCCATCAGTTCTTTCTATGAATGAACTAACGTTATGTAAAAGCTTTGTCCATGCGTGTTTCCTCGTCAGTTAGTAACGCTATATTTAATTTCACAACATTAATCTATCAGGCTTTTTGGCTAAAAATAGAGAAATCACGGTTTTATTTGTTATTATTAAATTATTTTTAAATGTCACCTCTCTTGCTGAGCATGAGCTAAGCTGTTGAATGTTCAGCGTATGAGGCGGCTAGGCTAAGCTAGCTTCAATTTTGACTGAATTATTCTCTAATCGGTCGCCTATTATGTCGTGAATATACCCCTGTAATGCATACTGCAGTCCTTTTTTGTCTGGCTTTCTCGGATATACCACCTGTTTGCCAAAAATGGCATTATATCACTGGCAATGTCTGACACCGGGGCATACACATTGTAAAAGCTGTCAGGCACGAAAGCTTGACAGGCGTAGCAACAGAAACTAAGGAGGGCGGGGCTTAGTGAAGGGTAAATTGAATTTACTAACAGTTAAAGTGAAGAATAAACGTGAGAATGTGAACAATTAACGTCAGAATGTGTGTGGGTCCGTGCCAACTTCATGTCTGGTGTACCTGTATTTCTTGTGTATCTTTGTTTAATTTCCACTGGCGACTCCTAGAGGCAATTATGTTAAATTACACACTACAAAGTATCGCAACAACACATGTGAAAAACTTTGGGTTAATCCAATAAAATGGGTTAATAAACAATATTTTTTTTACCAAGTTTGTGATTTAGAACATATAAAAGCATTTTCAAATGTATACAACCCTTAGTCTATGGCAATGGCAGTGTTGGCCTTATTAGAGGACATTGTCAATGGTCGAATCCGAAGGGAACGTGTTTTTAGAGATCATAGTGATTTTCTGGCCCCAATGATGACTGGCTTATTAGCCATTTCAGATTTCCAAGAGCTATCCTCTTGGAGCTCTGTGCTGAGTTGGGTCTAAATTTGGAAAGAGAGACAGCAAGGAGGCTCCAAGGTGGCAGGGTGCACGATGGGTGGCTTCTTGATGAGTGATGTATTTAAAGATGTTATCCCAGCTAAGTTTTTTATTTATTTATTTTTTATTATTTTATTGAGCGTAGCTATTTAATTGCATATCAGGTGACCAAGGTTATCCATTAAAGACGTGGCTGTAAACCCCCCTTAACAACCCACAAACTGACCAAGAGCGCAGATACAATGATGCCCATTCTAGCACTCGGTCAGTTGTAGAGCGGGCGATCCGCTTGTTAAGTGGTGACGTGTTTGTGACGTATGTAATACTGTTTCTGCATCCAAGTCGCCATTCACTTGAGTGGAGAAATCATTTGTTTATGATCACTTTTTATTCATATCGCACATTAAATTTAATTTGATATAAAGTCATAGTGTACACAACAATCCCTGGGCTTGCTGCATAACAAATACCAAAATTTTAATAATTTATAAAACAATGAATTACTTTCTGGCCATCGGATATTAGGCATGGATATATATAGTGCGATCGTGACTTTCGAAAGTATTAAATCGCTTTGTAAACGTTTATAATTACCATTTCATGAGTCTCCCCATTCAGTTGAATAGAGCACTTGGACCCGGAAGCCGCTCCTCGTGACGTCACACTTAACAAGCGTTAGGCAGCTGAAATGCCGGTGGCGCTGCCTTGATAAGAGCTGAGGGGTGCTGCTATACCGCCCAAACAAAGTGTTCCTCTAATACATCTGTGTCTCCCACAGACACGGATACTACTCCAGACAGTAAAGAGTCGCCCACAATTGAGGCAACTCTCTCCTCAAAAGGTTTAGTTCAGCATTCCCTGTTCCCCGCCTGTTTGGTCCACACTTTGACGGTGCGTCGCTGTTCTCCTCTTAACCTGCACCTTTACATCGGACCATTTCTTTTTTTAATTCATTCACAGTGCTATGTTCAGACCCCACTGCATTAATCTCGTCTATTTTTTTTTGTTTTGTTATTAATTTCAGAGGACAAACTTCCAAATAACACTGTTTTTTTTCTGGTCTATCTCAGATATGAGCACCTTTAATTCTCTTCTTGCTTGCTTTTGCCATTGCTTTTTCATTTGGTTTTGCCAAAGTAGAGTCATTACCATATTTATACAGGGGGAGGAGGCAGGGAGGGGTTTTGCGCTCATGCATGTTGTGCTCAATTTCACGTTAATTCAGATGTACAAAGAGAATATGCATGGGATTCGGCAGTGCTTCATACACACGTGTTGCAAATCGGTCACAACACAAACAAATGAAGAAACGCGCAGCAAATTGATCTCAACGGGCCACGCAGTGGCGCAGTAGGTAGTGCTGTCGCCTCACAGCAACAAGGTCGCTGGTTTGAACCTCGGCTCAGTTGGTGTTTCTGTGTTGATTTTACATATTTACCCACGCGAACGCATTCTGTGTGTGTGTGTGTGTGTGTGTGTGTGTGTGTGTGTGTGTGGATGTTTCCCAGAAATGGGTTGCAGCTGGAAGGGCATCCGCTGCGTAAAAACGTGCTGGATAAGTTGGCAGTTCATTCCGCTGTGGCAACCCCGGATAAATAAAGGGACTAAGCCGATATGGAAATTAATGAATGAATGAAATTGGTCTCAACATTTGCAAACATACTTTTTGCAAAAAAGTGGACGTCCGACAAATGTGTTACGTGGATATTTGCAAACGTTGAGACCAATTTGCTGCTTATTTCTTCAGTTGTTTGTGTCATGACCAATTTGCAACACGTGTGTCTACTGCAAAATAACATTTAAATTCCAGTAAAATATATAATCGGCCTAATTGGCATGCACCAATGGTTTGAATGCACTTATTTACTTTTTTACAGTGTAACAAAGCTATATATACTGTATATTTAGTTAATTCTAAATATCAGTGTTTCGTAAGGTCGCAGCTGCTCTGGACTAAGCCGTGTGGAAGTCAGTCAAGTAGTTTAATTATAGACAACAATCACCATAACTTTACCCAACTGCTCCAAACACACTGAACGCCCAGTCATTCGGCGGATTTAACAAAAGCCTTTGGTGAAACTCATGCTCCAGATGCGTGACTCATGGTGAATTTGCACTGACTTGCCCGAATGTTCTGGCTAATAATCTGGCCGAAGTTAAACTGCTAAATGTGTTCTCCGCTGTGGGAAGACGAGGTGTCGAACAAAGGGATTTCTAGGTTTACATCTCTGCTAATGATACTGTAAAGTCTGTTCCAAGATGATTTGCCTTTTTTCCAGAGGGAATCCGCATGTAGAGCTATACTTTTGTGAACTGGCACAAGGACGGGTATGGCAAGCTGTCTAAACATTTAAAGGTCTCATGAAATTAAAATATATTTTGTTAGATGTAAGTATCAGTATTGATATGTTTTAGGATATCTAAGCTAGTGCACACCAATCAGTGACAAAATTTGCAACTAGGAGATATAAAACTGATAAATACATGTAAAGCTTGTTATTTGTCACTTCCGCCTAAATTGATCATTGGTTTTATTCACGTCAACTCATACTTCAATTTCTCATCAAATCTTCGGACCAATCAGATGATTTCTAGTGACTTGCCCCGCCCATTCTTCTACTCATTTGCTTCTCATTTGATGCACTTGAGGTCAACCACTCTCACTAAGAGAGCTGCGATGAAACAAAAGGCTATTGGCCGGTTATTTTAAAGGGGAGGAGCTACTTCTAGCACTTCTCGGCACCTTTAAAGTCCAGGTGAAATGAGAATTTCAGGGGCGTAGATTAGCATGGACGGAAGGGATGAGTCCCCACCAATATCCACCAACTATTGATGTCCCCACCAATAATTTAATTCATCAAAATCATCGCGCTGTCAATATTAACCTAGACATGCAGAAAGGGTTTAATCGCGTTTTCTTTCCAAATACATATGACCATTGGGATTGGCTGAGCCTTTCCCTGCTGTCACATGAGAGGCTGTAGTTGCCTTCAGATACAAGCAGCGACAAACAGCGGGTGAAATTTCCCTGTGTGTGACCTGATTCAGGGGTTACCCATCCCCACCAATGTCAAGAGCAAATCTACGCCCTAGCAGAATTTACTTTTATTTTGTAAAACACTGTTCACTGTTGAAAAATACACTTTCTTTGGTAAAATTGAATTCAAATCTAACCATATGATTCCAATTAAATAGAGGTGGAGCGCAAAAGTTAGACTTAACATCCTGCTCAAGTTGGAAACACATCATCATAATGAAATACAAGTTTGTAAAATGTATTATTCACACATACTTATTTTTTTAGATACTAATAATACATCTACAGTATACTTATTGTAGAAAGATTACACGTTTTTTTCACAAGTATTTATTAGTTAATAGCACTTACTCATGAGGTCAAAATAGAAATCAAGTCAATTCCTTATGAAAATAACAATGGTTTACTATAGTAAAAATGTAACCGTTTTGTTAGTTTTATTTATTTATTGGGTTGGGGAGGGGGGTTGTATAACCACAGATTTACTACAAATGCCATGCTTAGTACTTGTTAGTGTTGCCAAACCATGGGTAAATTGTGGTTACAAACTTGATTATGTGGTTTTACAAACCAATGATCATGGTAACCACAAATTAATCATGGTTTTGTAACACACATACACAAAAGCATGATTAGTTTTCCTAAGGGTTGTTATCAGTTGATTGACTACTAGTACTGTATCTATTCAACATATTTAAGTACACATTTATAGCTAGTACTTAAGACTACATTTTACCTTGTCACATTTTTCATTGAACCTTACTCTGAGTGTAAATGCATGTGTATGGATGTTTCTCAGTACTGGGTTGCAGCTGGTAGGGCATCCACTGTGTAAAACATATGCTGGATAAGTTGGCGGTTCATTCCGCTGTGGTGACCCCTAAAGAACAAAAGGACTAAGCCAAAGGAAAATGAATGAATGACTGTATGTCCATGTAGATGTAATATGAAATGGCTTGCCATAGGAAGGGCACACAGGGATCAGCAGGAGAATCCAGCAGCTGTTTCAGGGGAAGTTTCGAGAGTCAGACAGACACGGGGCTCCTGGGAAATCCTGCTTTAAGCGCTAAAAGAATAAGAGATTTGGTTCAGCTTCACTGGCTACTGCTGAAAACACACCTGCTGCAAGATAAGACTAATCCTAACACCGGTAAATAAAGAAACAACAGCTACTTTACTGGTGTAAAGTTTAGGTCAGGGTACATTCCTGATATACATGGATCTAAAAGACTTAAGGTTAAAGCATGTGAAGTATTTTTACGTTTATTTTTTGACCAATGAGCTAAGAGAACGCATGTGCAAGCAAAATAAGCCACACTGTAAAATATATCTGTTAATTAAGTTTCCATATTTTGTGATGAGTGTTTTCCGTTTATTTACGGTTGTGAATTGCATTATGGGATGTTGATCTCTACTCTGTTGACTTTTGATACTGAAAATTCAACTTTACAGTTAAACAAAGTGACTTTCAATGACATTTTAGTAGTTTGAAATAATATAATGTATAAGAAATAATATAGATATATACATGTGTAAAATAACAGGAAATGTAGATAGCGGTTTAATACAAGACTTTTGTAGCATAATATACAACACCAACCCACACAATATATCACTTTAAACTATTAAACATGTTAATAAAAGTCACTTTTTTTTTACTTTTCATGGTTAAAAGTTGTTGTAAGGAAAATCAAGATCTCATAATGCAATTCAAAAGCATAAATAAATCTGGAATTTTTTTTTTTTAATTAATCACAAAATATCAAAAATTTCATTTCTAGATATTTATTTCCAGTGTTTATAATATAATGATACAGTGCTCAGCCTATATAAGTACACCCCCCCCCCCCCACAAATCTCTATCTTAAATTCATATTTTAATAGGAACCCATACTATATTATAATTACATTAGATCAGTCAGTACTGAAGCCAAATAAAATAATAATAATAATAAGCAATAAGCTTATTTAAAAAAAAAAAAAAACTTACGATGACGTCCAAAAGCTAGTACACCCAAATTTACATGTTATAGAAAACTATTAAATACAAATAAAAAAGAGGAAAAATCAAGAGCAACAAAAATATTACAAAAAAATTGTTTTGTTTGTAATTTATTTTTGTAATATTTTGCTTGAATTTAATTGTATTATCTTTTAATTTCTAAATATGTTTGCTGACTAGAATATTATTTTAATAAATGTATCTGCTTAATAAATCTGTTTTGTTTAAACGCATCAAAATACATTGCCTATATTCACTGAGAAATTTATTTAAAAAAAAAAAAGTATTATCAAAATGTGGTGTGTTGGAATATATAGCCAATTTCATGTGCAGTTAATAAAACATGTTCAGGAGAGGGTTTTCTTTAATGTCAAAACTCTTAGTAATTTATTGGATTCAAATGAGAAATTCGATTCACACAATTCTGGTATCCTCAATGCAATGCAAGAATTACAGTCGAGGTCAGAATTATTAGCCCCCCAGTTTATTTTTCCCCCAAATTCTGTAGATATTGTTCAAGACACTTCTATACAGCTTAAAGTGGCATTTAAAGGCTTAACTAGGTTATATACAGGTAGGTTAACTAGGCAGGTTAGGGTAATTAGACAAGTTATTGTGTAACAATGGTTTGTTCTGTAGACTATCGAAAAAAAAAATTAGCTCAAAGGAGCTAATAATTTTAACCTTAAAAAGTTTTTTAAAAATAAAAACTGCTTTTATTCTAGCTTCTGCTTCTGCAAAAATGCTTAATTAGTATGCAAGGTGTATAACACTGACAAGAAGTTTGGTTAATATATCACCTTAAGCAAAGCAAATGCAGTTGCTTTAATGAAAAGAGACAAAAATAATTAAAAAACATATTCCTTTTCTCTAACCGGTTCACTCAATTATGCTAAACACTGAATTTTATTACACTTTAATAAAAAAATAACATGAAAAATGAATTTATTGTGCACTGATACATAAAATGTTTTTTTAATAACACATTGATGTTTCTTTCCCTTATAGTACCAAAGGATCTAGAAGTAAACGAGGACTGAGGAAGTAAAGCAGCCTCACTGACCCAACAGGATCATCTGACATGTTTGCATATGCATTTTTTTAAATATATTAATTATTCCAAATTACTCTATTTAGTCTTCATCTGAGAGTTTAAGAATAAGAGCCATCTGAAAAGAGTGATGACTCATTGACGCTTTGAGTGACTAATAAGACTGTATTGGTGATATTATTATGATTATTTGAGGATTATTATGACTCTTTTTGATGTTAATTATATGCATGTCATCAATACAAAGTGAGATGATTGTATTGTTTTTTGTGTTGATTTAATAAACCATATACACTGAAAAAAAATATCTGTTAATTAACAGTTTTTGGATTTTTGTGATGAGTGTTTTCTGTTTATTTATGGTTGTGAATTGCATTATGGGATGGTGATCTCTGCTGTCAACTTTTGATGTTGAAAATTCAACTCTAAAGTCACTTTAAAGGGCACCTATGGTGAAAAATCTACTTTAAAATCTACTTTTAAAGCTGTTTGGACAGATACGTGTGTAAGTATAGTGTATAGACCGTCATATTGGGCTAATATAAACACACACAGCCTTTTTATTTTTTATTTAACAACATAAAACGGTGGACCAATTCGCGCGGTTTTCCAATCGACCGCAACTTGACGTAGGAGTGCGGTCCCCCCGCCCAGCAATATTGATTGACAGCTGCGCGTATTAACATGTCTCCATAGTAACGCATATAATCATATCAACAAGAGTGGATGTGCGCAAAGCAACTGGGAATAAAAGGTCTGTTCAGTTCGCTAGGATCATCATCAAACATGATCAAGAGTGAGTTTCACAAGTTTAAAATGATTTAAAACAGTGCATGTGTGTAATGAATTACAGCGATTCACCTCAGATTCACTTCTTCAGCACAGCCGCGTGTCAGAACAATTATAAAAGAAGACGCTTCAATCCTGGTTTGTGGACGTTAAATCGGGTTTATTTTGTACATTAACATAACAGATATTCATACAGCAGTGGATATTAACCTGTATCATAGTTACATATGCGTGCAAAACGAGTGCAAAGCTTAATGTGCTGTTTTTCTCTCTGTGTCTGTGTATGTGTGTGCCTGCGCTATGTGTGTGTGTCTGCTCTATGTGTGTGTGTGTGTCTACGCTATGGGTGTGTGTGTGTGTGTGTGTGTGTTTGTGTGGGATGTGGGTGTGTGTGACGAGTCTTCGCTGAGGCCAGCTTCCAGCCTCCACTGCTGATATCTGCAGCTCTGCACAAGACTTTTGGCCAGCGGAGAAATTAAAATGGTCGTGCCGAACTGAGTCTGGTCCTCTCAAGGTTTTTTTTTCTTCACTCTCCTATTAGTGAAGTTTTTTTCCCTCTCCGCTGTTGCCACTGGCTTGCATGGTTCAGGATCTGAAAAGCTACTCATCGATGAATTTGCTCTTCAGTGTTTGAACTCTCAGTAATGACTTCAAACCACACTGAACTGAGCTAAACTGAACTGAACTTAAACACTAAAAACTGAACTACCCTGATCCAGTTACTATGACCATTTATGTGAAGCTGCTTTGACACAATCTACATTGTAAAAGCGCTAAACAAATAAAGCTCAATTGAATTGAATTGAATTGAATTGTGAGAGAACTTTGTAATGACATTGTGTGTGACATTGTTGCAACTCCACAAAAAAAGGCATCAAATACTGATTGGTGAAGTTCTTACTGTAGTATTTCTCACAAACGTTACATGGGATCTGCTTCCTGAGGCAGCCGCGGGCGGCGATTGAGGCATGTTGCTTACAGGTACGTGAGAACGGTGGGTGGGGAGGACTAGCCTTAAGCGCCCAGTGCAAAAAAACAGCAACAACCTTTTCCCAGCTATAATACAGACACTTCAAACAGCTATAATAAATACTCTGATGGGTGTTTTGAGCTGAAACTTTACAGACACATTCTGGGGACACAAAAGACTTGTATTAGAAATGAAAACAGGGGTAACCTATGTGCCCTTTAAGAGATATAAAGATTTTCTGTTGGAGCCAATTAGATATTTAGTAAAATTATCGATACAAATAAAAACCTTCACAGTTAGTTGGAAGACAGCAATTGTTTACCGATTTATAAATCTGGCAATAAGGATGTTGCTTGTAACTATTGGCCTATTGCCATTCTACCTGTAGTGTCAAAAGTGCTGGAGAAAATTGTTGCGGAACAATTAATGAAGCATTTAGACTCTAAACAGTTGCTTTATCCACAGCAGTTTGGTTTTAGAGAGAATTATTTTACAGAAACAAGAGGGGTCTGGCTGCAGACTCAGTTGCATCCAATGCTTTTTAATGTGCTCACCTAGCCCCACCCCTAACCCTACCCGTCACAGTGACATCACTCCATTTAGTGCATTGTGTCTGACATTGCAATGCTGAGTGATGCAATCTCAGCTTGCATCATAAAGGCTGCATCCACATATCATTGACAGAAAGAGCAAACTGTTATCTGCTTGAAAAAATAAAAGGGTCACTGGATAAAGGTAGTGTAGTCGGGGCAGTGTTTCTAGACCTAAAGGAAGCCTTTGACACGGTTAATCTCATTATCTTACTAAATAAATTAAGAGAGTTCAAAATGTCTGCTGAAGCCTTACAGTTGTTTGGGTCTTATTTGGGTGGAAGACAGCAATGTGTGAGGGTCAACGGAGTGATGTCATCTGTGCGTTCTAACAGTATTGGAGTACCTCAAGGGTCTGTTCTTGGCCCATTGTTGTTTACAATGTACATAAATGATCTTCCAGATTGTTGCCCAGGGATCAACTGCCAGTTATATGCAGATGACACAGTCATCTATGTGTCAGCTAAAACACCGTGCCGGGCAGGTGAGCAACTGACCCAGGCTTTACAACACATTTCAAGATGGCTTGGGCTGTCTGAAGTTGAATGTCAAGAAAACAGTTTCTATGTGCTTCTCTATAAGAAAAATAAAAAAATAAAAAGTTAAATAAAGTTATTAAAAAAAGTGAATGAATTTAAGTATCTTGGCATAACTCTAGACATTTATTTAAAGTTTGATAGTCATGTTAAAAATATGAGAAAGAAAGTTAAGCCAAGTCTAAACTGTTTTCGTTTTATTAGAAGGTTTTTAACATATCAAACTTTAAAATTATGCATGCACACAATGACATTCTGACTTTTCATATTGCATTACACCTTGGTCGCAAGCTTCTTTAACTACATTGAAGACTATTGACTCAATATATAAGTGAAGTTTATTTATAAACAAATTTCGAGAGGATCACATGCTTATGGTTGTTCACAGTTGTTCCAACTTAAGCTAATGACTAATTATCCTATCAGAGGATCCTTAACTTAAATTACCAGACTTTTTTCATCTCAATATCTTCATCTTGAAGATCCCTTTCCCTCCTTTCAAACGGGCGACATGGTGGCCAGTGATTAGTGCTGTTGCCTCACAGCAAGCCCCTGGTTTAATTCCTTTTCAAACCAGGTTGCATATCTGTGCGGATTTTGGTTGGTTCTCCCTGTGATCGCGTGGGTTTTCCCCGAGTTTCCTCCCACAGTTCAAAAACAAGCACCCTAAACAATTAATCCAAAATATTTTAGCCAAACTGTGAGTACACCTTTTCAGCATCCATATCTGACACTTAGCTACAATAAGCAGGAGGGGGAGTCATCGAGATCTACCTGAGCTCAAACTCCCCTCTCGGGAGGGAGCCCAGGGCTCGATGATCTTATAAGCTCAGGGCTCTCTTCTGGGACATCATGCCAAACAAGCTTTATTATCAATCATCAGCTAAGTGTGAACTCATGAAACAAGTTAAAACTAAAAACTTAAAGCCTATGCGATGGCATCATTGTGAAGTTTTATGTAAACATAACCTTTTTAGTTTTGCTAGTTTTATTAAATTGAATTATCTTAAATTGGTTTTTGAATGTTTAAATAATCATGTTCCGATCCCGTTTTCTGATCTAATCAGTCGGCGTCAAACCTCTCACAGTTACACAGAGTTCAACTGCTAATGGTGACTGACTAGTGCCAAAGTGTAAGACCTTCTTTGGTCAATCTGTTTTTTCTGTAAAGGGAACCAAACTGTGGAATGATTTACCTGTTAGCCTAAAATCAGAAAGTAATCTAAATATGTTAGTAGTAATCTTAAAAAGCGGTTAAAAACAAAACAGCAGTGTTTGCTTTAATAGTCTACTGTTTGTTGGATCATGTCGCCTTTGCTTTTGCCTTCAGTCATTTTATGTAAAGAATTATAATGTTGTGTATTTGTATTTATTATATTTCCATTGTGTCAAATTTTGTCAAGCCTCCTGTGGACGTGTTGAGAATTAGCAAATTTGCTAAAACACTTAAAGGTGCAGTAGGTGATTGTCTTCAGAAGCATTTTTGTTGTGCTGGTTGAAAGTCTCTTCACAGTCTAATGGTAATGATTACAGTAAATGATCTAAATGTATTTATATGTATTTATATATTTTGGGTAAGGCATAAAACTTAAAACTGTTTATCCAATTAAATAGAGTCGGGCCGACATCTCTCATAATTCCGATCAGGCCCATGCAGAGACTGTCCAAAGGGCATGTGCAGGATAAATTAAAGAGCTGGGGGGGGTGTTGTTGATGTCATTGTCATTGTCGTTGTTGTTGACGTCATCGTCGTCGCGCGTGCGCACGTTGTCACGCGCCTACTGAAGGTCGCGGGGCACTTTTGATCATTTGGGAAGGGCACTTTCTATCTAAGACTAAAAAGGGCATGTGCACTGCACAGGTTGAGCCCTATGTGTGCACGTTCCTGATTCCGATAAGTTGGCTGAACGGTCTGTCAGCAAATGCAGATTTGAACAATTGCGCAGCAATTTGTACGCATCTTCACCGACAGCACCGCTGTTTGTGCTGTGCGTTCACGAGAGAGGGCGCGCGCAGGAGATCGGTAAAAACCTGCTGAATCATAACTTTTTAAAAACCTGAATCAATATTAGAGTTACCTTTGCACGCTGGAAAAAGCATGACAGAAAGGCTGAAGGATTTCTCTTAGATTTAGCTTCACGCAAAGCTGATGTAACGTTGTTGTTACAAATGGGTTATATCTTTATAGAAGTGTCGTTTAGCTACTAAAATCTTCTGATAAAAGATTGATAAGACTTTTCAGTTTCATAAGGGACCTTTTACAGCATCGATGATGTAGATTTTATTTACTTTAACAACAGCACACAAGTAATACCGCTATTCCGCTTAGCCTCTCCCTCTATTGTTTACCATGCCACTCTAAATATTCACTCTGAAATAGCATGTCAGTTTGGCTTGCACGCCGCCGGACAAGCACTAGTCGCTTTTAACACATGAGAAAGGGTTCTTTTGTGGTGCTCGTGTTTCAGGAGGCGTGGCTCTAGACGGCAGGGGAGGGACTTTGATTCAGAGATTTATGCTAAGCTGTTAGCATTGTGGAAGATCACCTACTGCACCTTTAAACAAATGCATCTGGTTGTCCAGTGTATTTTGATGTCCATGTCAAATAAATACATAAACTTTTATTGACAGTCACTTTTATTGGCAGTTTACCACAAGACATACTCTGCTCTGACAAATTTCTTTTACACAAACAGACCTTTAATCATGTGTGAACAGGCCCTTTTTGAAAATACCTGTAAATTAATTCCAGCTATTTTCCAGAAAGAGAAGTTGTAACATTCCTGGTATTTTCCCAGAATGCTGCTCTGTGTGAACGCAGAAGGAAGATTGCTGGAAAGAGTGTGTTCATGATTACAACGTGCTTTATGACAGTGGTCCCCAACCCCCGGGCCGAGGACCAGTACCAGTCCGTGGATCAATGGCCGCATTTCCACTATCGGGCCAGTGCGAGCTAGGGTGGTTGAGCAGTGAGGCCGAAATCATGTCGCGTTTCCACTGTCGGGCTGGTAGCTCGCAGCGCGTCACGCAAACCCCGCCCCCAGAACATCCCCCGAATCAAACGTCACACAACCCGCCCAATTCAGCGGGAATCAGGCAGAGAATCAGACAGATAAAACACACCACATCATCACGAAACTATTAAAATTAGGACAACCAAAACAATCAAATGACACGTTACTGTACAGCAGCACAATGCATGTCTATACGCACATACCTGTGTGTTCTGATTCATCATATTCATTTACTCGCCGACCGACTGTTGGCATTGAAATCCAGTGGTCTTGCCACTAACTGAGAAACCCAGCGCAGGGAGCGCACCATCCATAATATAAAACCACATATATAAAATTCTCGGTTAATAACTCGATATAAAATGTATTTTATAACATCTTCAGTTAGACAGACGCTGTCCAACATTCATCCCAAATGCTCCGGAGACAACTGAAACATGAACTTTTCCCTATAGGCTTTATGACACTAAATAGGTGATTCCCTTTATTTAAAGATGTTGCTTATTATATCTTAAGTAAAGGAAATTGTTTCAGTGTTTGACAAAAACTCTCGAAAACCTTTACTGTCTGCTGTGTCTTTAATATGGTGTAAAGATTATTATGCGGTATTGAAACATCAAGCAAAGAAAAGTCACTTATAAATGAAAACTACTTTATTGTTTTATGCAACTTACATTTAAAAGAGAAACATAAGGGCGATCATACGCAAAAAGACCCCAGACTATAATTTGTTCCAGATGTTTTCTTTCCCTTATTTATTTATTTGTTTATGTGTTTGGCGCATGTACTTGTGTGCGATCGGAAAACTGTGCCCACCTCTCCTTTCACTCTGCCCCGAAGCCCCAGCTGCTGGCCCCTAAGAAAGCCCCGATTTGGCCCGACTAGGCCCCGGAAGTAACAGTGGAAATGCGACTGGCCTTGACTCGCCCTGGCTCGCTCGCTTTAGGCGTGATAGTGGAAACACGGCAAATCAGTACCGGGGCCGCACAAGAATTAATTAGTTATTTCTGTTTTATTTATTATCTAAGTCTCGGACAATAATAAAGGGTGACTTACTACTTCATCTACAGTTCTTCATCTGCCGGTGTTCTGGATTAAAGTCATGGCAGAATACCCAGAGATCGCTAACACCCTGTTGCCATATCCAACATCCTATCTGTGTGAAGCGGGGTTTTCTGCAGTGACAGCCACCAAAACAAGGCAAAGGAGTAGACTGGACATAAGCAACACACTTCTGGTGTCTTTGTCTGCCTTTACCCCTAGGTGGGACCATCTCGTTGCAAAGAAACAAGCTCAGGGCTCCCATTGATTTAGCGTTACAGACAGTTTTTGATGTCATAAAATGATATATTGTTAGAGCAATGTGTTAATAAAGTTATTACTTCCTAATGTTATAATAGCATTGTAATATTGGAGCAATGTGCTAATAAAGTTCCATATGAGTACACAGTGGATTCACTTTTATTATTATAATTATTATTTCAACCCCCCAGTTCGCAGCAAAACTGTCAAGCGTTGACCGGTCCGCAGTTAGAAAAAGTTGGGGACCACTGCTTTACGACGTCTACTCCAGCCAATCAGAACATTCAGGCGCATTCACATCTGCACTGTTTCTGAAAACAAAAGCCTTTGAATATTTTTTCAGACACATTTAGCTGCTGGATGTTAGTCAGAGAATGTCTCTATGGCTACATTCACACTGCAGCCAAATGTGGCCCGCTTCATTTTTAATGACTTTAATAACTTTGTTTATCTTGCTTGCATGCTGATAATGCTGTGGTTTTGAAAAGTTGTGCAGTTCATAGTAAAGTGTGACACAAACTAGTGCTGTTAAAACCTTTATTGAAACTTGTAACTGTAATGAAACATGACAAATTGATACACACCCTTAACGCAACAACCACAATGTTTGTAAAGTTGTACAGACGTCAACGAGCAAAGGAAACTTCTTAGAATGAATTACTGGCTGACTGACTGAGAGATGCTGTATGTGATATCATATTTATATGGTCAGATAAACATATCACTTGTTATATAAAACATAATATATAACATGTTAAACTTGCACAAACAGCCCGTAACACTCGTACAAATCATTTTTACAATGATCCTAAATCCTTTCAGAACATAATAAACACAATTCCATATTCACTATCAACTGAATGAAAATACATTGTTGAGAAACAGAAACTAATGTATGCAGTGTTTGTGTTTCTCAACATAAAGCATCTACCGCCCCGAGAGAAATAAAAGCTCATTCTTACCATTACTTCTGCAAGACTTAACCAAAATTAATAAGCAATGCAATTTAGATGCATTTTTTAAAGTGCTTCTCAGTCAATAACCAGATGAGATTTGAAAGCTGCTGACGTCACTTCATTCACAAAGGACTTCTTTTTCATGCCATTCTGCAAAACAAGCACATAAACCATGTTAGATGCCATTTAGTGTTACTGATCACCAGTAGTGCTGAAAGGTTCCTAATATTTTTGTAATGTCCTACAGTAATTTATGTCCACGCAAAACATTAGAATAATAATAATTTTCTCATAACATTCAGTAATGCATTGGCTCTTTTCTGATTCATCAGATGACTCTGCTCTAATTGGTCATATTGCCCCTTCTATGGTCTAATTGGTCAGGTGGCTCTACTCTGCTTTGATTGATCTGATGGCTGTACTCTGATTTGATGGATCAGATGAAACTACTCTGCTTTGATTGGTTTGATAACTCTGCTCTGATTGGTCAGATGGCTCTGCTCTGCTCTATTTAGTCATATGGCTCCACTTTGCTCTTACTGGTCAGATGGCTCTACTGTTTTATTGGTCAGATGGCTCTACTTTTATTGACCCATTGGCTATACTCTTCTGTAATTGGTCATATTGCCCTAACTCTAATCTGATCTACTCTGATCTGATTGGTCAGATGATGTTCCAATGATATGATTATTTAGATGGCTCTGCTCTAATTGGTCATTCCGCCCTACTCCACTTTTATTTGATTGTTCTGATGTCTCTAACTAGTCATAGAGCTATACTCTGCTCTGATTGGACAGATGACCCTATTCTGTTTTGATTGGTTAGACATCTCGACTCTGATCTGATTCTTCAGATGGCCCAAACTGGTACTAGTGCTATTGTCTAATCTGATTGGTCAGATGTCCCTATTCTGTTTTGATTGGTCAGATGGCTCGACTCTGATCTGATTGATCAGGTAGTCTGAACTGATTGGTCAGATGGATCTACCATGCTATAATTGGTCAGGTGACTCTGCTCGAATTGGTCATATTGATCTACTCTGATCTGATTGGTCAGATGGCTTTACTCTGCTTTGATTGGTCAGATGGCTCTAACTGGTAATAGTGCTATTGTCTAATCTGATAGGTCAGATGACCCTATTCTGTTTTGACTAGTCAGATGTTTCGACTCTGATCTGATTGGTCAGATGGATCTACTGTGCTAAGATTAGTCAGATGACTCTGCTCGAATTGGTCATATTGATCTACTCTGATCTGATTGGTCAGATGGCTCTACTCTGCTTTGATTGGTCAGATGGCCTTAACTAGTAATAGTCCTATTGTCTAATCTGATTGATCAGATGACCCTATTCTATTTTGATTAGTCAGATGGCTCGACTCTGCTTTGATTGGTCAGATGTCTCAACTCTGATCTGATTGGTCAGATGGCCCTAACTGTTAATAGCTCTATTATCTAATCTGATTGGTCAAATGACCCTATTCTGTTTTGGCTGGTCAGATGGCTCGACTATGATCTGATTGGTCAGATGACCCTATTGAGTTTTGATTGGTCAGATGGCTCGACTCTGCTTTGATTGGTCAGATGTCTCATCTCTGATCTGATTGGTCAGATGGCCCTAACTGGTAATAGTTCAATTATATAATCTGATTGGTCAGATGACCCTATTCTGTTTTGACTGGTCAGATGCCTCGACTGTGATCTGATTGGTCAGATGGATATACTGTGCTAAGATTAGTCAGATGACTCTGCTCTAATTGGTCATATTGACCTACTCTAATCTGATTGATCAGATGACTCTACTCTGCTTTGATTGGTCAAATGGCCTTAACTAGTAATAGTGCTATTGTCTAATCTGATTGATCAGATGACCCTAATCTATTTTGATTAGTCAGATGGCTCGACTCTGCTTTGATTGGTCAGATGTCTCAACTCTGATTTGATTGGTCAGATTGCCCTAACTGGTAATAGCTCCATTATCTAATCTGATTGGTCAGATGACCCTATTCTGTTTTGGCTGGTCAGATGGCTCGACTATGATCTGATTGGTCAGATGACCCTATTGAGTTTTGATTGGTCAGATGGCTCGACTCTGCTTTGATTGGTCAGATGTCTCATCTCTGATCTGATTGGTCAGATGGCCCTAACTGGTAATAGTTCCATTATATAATCTGATTGGTCAGATGACCCTATTCTGTTTTGACTGGTCAGATGGCTCGACTGTGATCTGATTGGTCATATGGATCTACTGTGCTAAGATTAGTCAGATGACTCTGCTCTAATTGGTCATATTGATCTACTCTAATCTGATTGATCAGATGGCTCAACTCTGATCTGATTGGTCAGATTGCCCTAACTGGTAATAGCTCCATTATCTAATCTGATTGGTCAGATGACCCTATCCTGTTTAGATTAGTCAGATGGCTCAACTCTGATCTGATTGGTCAGATGGATCTACCGTGCTATAATTGGTCAGATGACTCTGCTCTAATTGGTCATATTGATCTAGTCTGATCGGATTGATCAGATGGCTCTACTTTGCTTTGATTGGTCAGATGGGCCTAACTGGTAATAGTGCTATTATCTTATCTGATTGGTCAGATGACCCTATCCTGTTTTGATTGGTCAGATGGCTCAACTTTGATCTGATTGGTCAGATGGATCTACAATGCTATGATTATTTAGATGACTTTGCTCTAATTGGTCATACTGATCTACTCTGATTTGATTGATCAGATGGCTATACTCTGCTCTGATTGGTCAGATGGCCCTAACTAGTAATAGTACCAACCCTAATCTGATTGGTCAGATGACCCTATTCTATTTTGACTTGTGTCACATTGAGAACCTGAATTAATACTTAAAATGTAATGAAGTACTATGACAATTGAATTGAGGGGCATGAGGTCAGAATATACAGTTTGTACAGTATAAACGTTATTAAATCTATGAAAGTGTCTGCCGATTTCAGCACTAGCTCAACATTATCTGAGAATTATGAAACCAGTGAGTTCAGATTCTTCAGGTCATCTTCAGACAGACAGACAGACAGACAGACAGACAGACACAGACACACACAGACACACACACACACAGACACACACACACACACACACACACACACACACACACACACACACACACACACACACACACACACATACACACACACACACACACACAACACATACACAACACACACACACACACACACACACACACACACACACACACACACACACACACACACACACACACACACACACACACACACACACACACACACACACACACACACACACACACACACACACACACACACAAATCCTTAATGGCTGCTGTGCTGAGGTGTGGCCGCTTTCACCCTTCAGCTTTCTCACACACCTCATGTCTGGTTCTCCAACCCCACCCAAACACTAATCCTTCAACCGCTTGACAGACACTGAACTACACACCAAACACACACACATCCCCAACCGCCTGAGGAAACACACATCTGACTCCACGCACTCCGGTATTTACATTCAGTTCATTCAGACTTCTTTACATGAGCTGAACTAAATATACACATCTGTTTTCATTCTTTTTAAATGTCACAATTCTTTAAAAATAAACAGCAACATCTGTACTGGTGATTTAATGGCTGGATAAGCTTAACCATGATCTGAAGAATCAATACCTCATTTAGGAAGTTGTATACACAAGAAAATGCTTTCACTTTTTCTGCTTCAGAATTTTATGTTTAGCTCAAGGTGTGGCTGTTTCTTAATCATATGTTAAATTAACTCTTGATTTTCAAGAGAAAATTGTTTCCACACATTTTTTTAATAGCAGAATGAGTTCTAGGTTCTATGGCACAAACAAGTGGTGAAGATATCTGCACGTGTGTTAAGATGAACATTGACAGTCACAGTATGCCTTACGTTTGCACTTTTACCTTTTTAAGAAAGCTTTGGATATTCTTATTCGACCACAGATTGTGAAGAAGAAGTGCTGACGCTTTGCTGGACTTTTGAAGATCCCTGATAAACAACAAAGAACAAAACATTTCAAAATACAATACATATACGATTGAATAACAATATTCATTCATTAAGTTTTTACTTCAGCTAAGTCCCTTATTTATCATTGGTC
>NC_141026.1:55947500-55997500 GCF_052040795.2 Danio rerio | reverse complement strand
TTGTTTCCCTATAGCAGGGGTGGGGAATTCAAAACGTTTATCAGTTGAAGTCAAAATATTCGCCCTCTTGTGAATTAAAAAAAATATATATAAATATTTGAAAAATGATGTTTAACAGGAATTTTTCACAGTATTTCCTATATTTTTTCTTTTGGAGAAAGGCTTATTTGTTTTATTTCGGCTAGAAAAAAAGCAGTTTTTAATATTTTAAAACCTATTTTAAGGTCAATATTAGCCCCCTTAAGCAATATATATATTATTGATTGTCTGCAGAAGAAACTACTGTTAAACAATGACTTGCCTAATTACCCTTATTAAGCCTCTGAATGTTACTTTAAGCTGAATACGAGTATCTTGAAAAATACAAAGTAAAATATAATGTGCTGTCATCATGGCAAAGATATTACAGCAGTCCTTCAGTCAAGAGCAGGGAGGGATTTTCTTCTTTTGTTGTTTCATTAATGATAAAAACAGGCGGCAGTAGGAATATTGCGTGCTGTAATATATGTCTATCTATCTATCTATCTATCTATCTATCTATCTATCTATCTATCTATCTATCTATCTATCTATCTATCTATCTATCTATCTATCTATCTATCTATCTATCTATCTATCTATCTATCTCTATCTATCTATCTATCTATCTATCTATCTATCTATCTATCTATCTATCTATCTATCTATCTATCTGTGGCAGGAGAGGTAATTAGTTGCCAAGTGTCATTAATTTACGGGTCCTTTTCTCTGCCCTATCACAATACGGCATGCGGGCTATAAAAAGAGGGAAGCATTTGCTACCTGGGATGCGTCACTTGATTAGTTGCGGCGCCGTGAGCGCGCGTCGTCACTTCCCACACCTGTTGAGGGCGGTGAGGGGTTTTGATCGGGCTGGAAGTTGCTTCGCCTGAATTGTTTGGCTGCAATCGCCAACGCTAGAACGCGTGTAAGGACTGGAAAAGGTAAGCAAGCGTCTGTCTCATGTTTTGGTTGTCGCGATCGTTTTGGAAACGCTGTGTCCGCTTTTCTCAGCTGCGAGAACCAGATGCGGGTGCGCGACTGTTTGTTGGCTGTGCCGGCTGTTGACTGAAATGTACGTGCTATCTGCCTCTTAAGTGACTGATTGAACCCCGATTCCCTTCGGTGAGCAGTAGGTAGGTGTTTGCATGTAGTTGCAAATGGCTTATAGCAGATTTTGGACTTTATCATGACTATTGATTTATTTGTTCAGGCTGGGTGGCACTCTGCGAGGGGAGCTCCGTCGGGCGCTCCGCATCCGTGTGCGGCTACAGTGCTGTCCTGTTTCCCGTGTTTTTTTCTGTTTTCTTAGATTTTGTCTTTTTGTTTTCTTAATTGTTTATCTTTTTGAGTTGTTCTGTTTTTGGTTTACACAAGGACTATTTAACTTTATTTTTTTGTTGGTACATTTATTTATCTTCGTTTGTTTGGGTTTTCATTTTCTTTATTGGATAAATCTATATAGTGCGGCTGGATTTATTTGTTTATTTTTATTATTTTGACATTCATCCAGCATGTTTTGATTTTTCCTTACATTTTTGTGTAAATCTTTACTGTTGTATTTTCATTGTTTCATTTATTTTCTCTTTAATTAATTTGGTTTAAGATTTAATTGTTTCCTCCCTTTTAAGGTGGAATTTAGTTGCTCTTTCTTTGTTTTCATTTATCAACTTCATTACATTTGTATTTTGTTTATTTAATCATTTACTTGTGTAAACTGATTTATTCTTTTGTTTAATTGCAGGGCAGTGGTCCGACTTTTCGGCTGGTGACAGAGCCAGAGCTCCCTGGGGTGGGAGGCTAATTTTATTGAACATTTTAGAATTTCTCACAGTGTGTAGTGATCACTGTGTGCTGGTTTGTGCGTGTGGGTGCTCTATTTTTACACAGTGGATTGTAGTGGTTTTCACTTGCCTGAAGTATAGCCTGGCCACTTTCCCTAACGCTGGCGAGCTCTGGCCCTGGGGCACCTTCGTAAATTTACAAACTGTCACGTCAATGTCGACATTGGTTTTAATCCTGTTTTTATTTGAGATTTGAAAATAAAGAAATCTATTTTTGTACCGTGCCAATGTCTCTGACTGCAATTTGGTGGAACGAACTTGTGCGTGCCTTTTATATGGGTGGTGCGTGTATTTAAATTCTTTGGGTGAAATTCCCAAGGTGGCGTAGTCGGGTAAATCATTAATATTGTCAGATTGGAGGTCTAGCTCCATCAGCCCACCTGCCCCCCCGCCACATATCTATCTATCTATCTATCTATCTATCTATCTATCTATCTATCTATCTATCTATCTATCTATCTATCTATCTATCTATCTATCTATCTATCTATCTATCTATCTATCTATCTATCTATCTATCTAATGTGGGTTTTCCCCTCAAGTCCAAAGATATGCGCTATACAGTAGGTGAATTGGGTAAGCTAAATTGTCTCTAGTGTATGTGTGTAAATGAGAGAATAAACATCAGCTGGATAAGTTGGCAGTTCATTCCGCTGTGGCGACCCCAGATTAATAAAGGGACTAAGCCGAAAATAAAATGAATAAATGATAAATATCAGAAATGGCTAAAAACATTAATAAAATTATCTTTCATAATATTCTACCCCTTTTTTTTTTTTTGTTAAATATGCAAATTCTGTCATTTAAAAATATAATCAAAGAACTCAAATGCTAAAATCTTTTAGATTTTAAAACACAGGCCAGAATTTGTGTTTTTATTTCATAGTCATAAACTAATAATCATTATTTTTGGACCAGCTTTTAACAGTGTTGCACATGCTTAAAGTGCAATCACACTGCTATTACACATTATGTCATTTACGATTGCTATGATGTTAATGTCACTATAAGTGCATTTTGTCACTGTTGCTAGGCGATGTGCTCTAATGGGACGTGTTCCTGTATAAACGGAGAATTTCATGGAATGGATTTTTTGCAGTCACTGTTTCGGTGAATTGGTGTGACCAAGCAGGCGCCCACCGCTCAGCCACTGAATTATACAGTGTCATACACTCAATTTACCCCTGGAAATACACTTAACAAGGGAGCGAACCACACAAACACACTCACTAGGGTACGCCACGCACATTAGGCTTGTCTTTTTAGCACGTTTCCAAGGTTTCCGGCATCCTAATATCACATTCAGATGAGCTTCACAGAGCACGTTCCGTCTGCGATATTACATTTGCTTGGTGTTTAAGGGCACGGACCCACACGGCTTCATTATGAATATACACCGTTGCTCACGCATTAAACAATTTCCTCCTCCCTGCAATTCCACGAATAATCACTCAAACTCATGCTGAATTTGTGGCCTGGGGTATTCAAATGGCGTTTGACTTTTTCAATCTGCATTCACTGTATAGCAGCACTTAGAAAACTGAAGGTGGAGAAAAAAAAAACATTTATCAAAGCTGCTGGGTGCAATTTCTCTATTTGCTGCGGCGAATGGTAATGCAGAAATTATATTCATCATAATGACTTAAATGTGTGTTTTTCTAAAATAAAAAATCAGTGGCGCTTGCCTTTTGAAAAACTTATCGCTGCTTTGCTAGGATGTTGTATTGGTTGCTAGGATGTTGCCAAAATGTTTAAAAAGCCCCTATTTTGCATTATAAAAGGTCATATTTTGGTTTTAGGGGTCTCCAGCAATAGACTGACATGCGTGCAAGGTAAAAAAAAACACTTTTATTGTTTTATCATATGCATTTATTTTTACCTAATTATCCTTCGACTCCCATATGATTTGTTCGGTGATTCATTTGTTCCCAATCCCCTCCTTAGTACGATGCTAATCTGCCCTGATTGGTCCGATGACCTGGTCTGTTGAGATTGGTCATCTGTGTTCAGCGTGAGACAGAGAGAAATGCCCACCAAGGCTTATCAACATTGTTGAAGTAGTCGGAGTGTAGAGTGTTTGTGTGAGAATTTCAAAGCGCATTTTTGGGCTGAAGTGGGTCCGGTTTGGCGACCGCAGGATTTCATCTCTGTTATTCGCAGACGATGTTGTTCTGTTGGCTTCATCGAACATGAATCATTTTCTCCTTACTGCTCTATCTTCGTTTTGGAAGAATCCCCCCTTCCACCCTATCTCCTCCTTCTCCCCCCTTTTTTCTAAAGGGGGAGCTATCGAGACCTACCTGATCTCCGATCCCCTGATATCCTTATTGACCAGGCGGGAGCCCTGGGCTCAAATATCTCCAAGCTCAGAGTTTTCTCCCGGGACAGCATGCCAAACCTGCTTTAAATTCCAAGCATGTCTAAGTGGGAACTCTTGAAAATAACGTCATTTCCAATTCAGTTTCTAATGACACTATCACGTCTTTTTTAAGGAAACAGCTGCTTTAGAACTTAATGTTTTTCATAAATATAAGAACAATAAAGGTTAGCTAAATCTCCAACACTGAACATCACAATGTCCTTTCCTGCAATATCTGAATATATATTCTGCGCAAAATTCTTTATAGATATCCAGCCCTTTGTAACGGTGGTCACACAAAAAATAAAAATAAATTATGTACACCTACATAACTAACCCAAACAGTTTTTTATGTCTTAACACACACACAAAAAATAAATAAATAAATAAAAAATAAATAAATAAAATAAAGACTGATGTTCAAACTCGGGACGGCAGTGTCATAGCACAATGTACTGACCACTGGACCATTATTGCACTGTTCTGCTGGTGCGTTTGGAATAAAAAAATAAGTATTGCACTGTTGTCTACAAGACTCTTTTAACCACAGTATTAGTTTCTATTGATGGCTTAATCTTTTTCTCCCCTTTTTAGATTTCTGATCAAGTTATGTCAGATTTATTATTGTAGTGAATCATCTGATTTTCATTGAGCAGGTGTAATATTCATTAATATTAATTATTCAATTTTTTAAAATCTTTTTTATTGTTTCTAGCATAAGAAATAATCAATAACCTAAACAGAACAAAAAACAACATCAAAAAAATAAAAATAAAAAATAAGGGGGGGTTACAAAGGCCATTTCAAAATACACAAATAGTCGGACACAACATAATACAACATCATCCAGAAAGCATAAGGAAATAAATAGAATTAAATATGAAACAAAAATACTGTAATTTACAGAGAAATGCATAGGCTCCACAATTCGACTTACTCCAGACCAATCTCACTTATAAAGAGTTACAAGTCAGCATTACTGATATAAAACATTATTGGGCTCACGATTTTAAAAATGTGTTTAGTTTGTTTGTCATCCCATATCGCATTTCCTCCATGGGCGACACGTAACTTAAGCTCCTAACCCGAATTTCGAAGACAGGCACATAATCTGACTCCCAATTTTGTAAAATTATTTTCTTTGCTAATATTATACACAAAGATACTGCCCGTGACATATATTTATCCAGCCTGATCTCACGAGAAAACGTAAGTATTTTACGTTTTGCCAGTTTAGTGGCTAATTCGTACGAATTCATACGAGTTCAGTCGTACGAAATGGCACGATTTTATAAAGGAGGCGTGGCACCTGACCACACCCCTAACCCCAACCGTCATTGGGGGATAAGCAAATCGTACTAAATTGTACGAATTAGATCGTACGAATTCATACGAATTAGCCACTAAATGAAAAAGTTACGAATTGCCGTGAGATTGTGTTGATTTATCTCCTATTTCTGAGGCGTCTCCGAAAATGCCAATTATTCAAATTCTTATATTCACTAAATTGTCACTGTTTGGGGTCGAAGGATAGTTACATCATCATTAACCTGCAGGCTGCATTTTGCTCACGGGACTGCGAGAAAATAAATGACAAGAGCGGAGGTGCGGTACTATAATAAATAAAAAGAGTGAGGCTATGGTCAAATAAATAAATGACAAAAGTGCGACTGCTGAGAGTGCAAGCAGCTAGGGACACCGGCCCTCGCGGCTAAAAAACGGACGGCCCACTGGAAATTCTCCTGGTCCTCCCGATTAGCCAATCCAGGCCTGGCTTTACAGCTGTTAAGTGAGTAGTCATAAGGGTTTTAGGGTTGCTAGGGTGTTGCTATAAAGCTGCTTAAGTAATTGGTGTTTGGGTGGTTGCAGTAAGGTTACTGAAGCGATTGGTTTCAAGTGTGATGGGGTTGCTAGCGGGTTCTCAGTGGTTTGCAATATAGTGGGTGTTTGTGGTGGTTGTGAGGGTGTTGCTGTGTGTTCTGTACTGAAGTGTGATAGTAATAATATCTCTGCCTTTTTTTCCAGAATAACAGGCTGAATGTGTGTTTGCTCCTTCATCCATCTCTCGTTTTTTCCCTCTCTTTCTGCTAATGTGTTGAGCGCGGCTGTATGCGTCTACTCCAGCAGTGTGTGTTTACGGCGCTGTGTGTATTTGTCTCCATCCATCTGTTTGGGCTCGTCTCCTCCTCTTGCTAAGCGCTCTCGTGTCCCTCTTTAATGCGATCTGCTCAGTATGAAAAATTCATTGTCGTGTGTTTGGCCGCGGATCATCAAGGTGTTCTGCCCCGGTCGCTCCTCGCTCCTCTCTGGCGGTTTGGTGAACAGCTGGTGGAAATTAGACACCAGATTGTGTTACTTACACCAGGCAGTAGCAGAGGCGCTGATGGCTCCATAACCTAGAGTGCAGTCTGTCAGATCTCGGGCTCCTCTGGCACACCTCTTCCACTTCATTGGTTTGTTTGTTTGTTTGTGTGTTTCTGTAGCAGTTTGACCTTTGCCTGTAAGAAAACTGAGCAGCCGCTGTCTCTGATATAACGGCTTTGAGACATCCAGTATGATCAGTGGACATTTAGAAACCTGCTCATCAATTGCATACGATCACTAAATTTTTCTTTAGCATTATGGAGAACAGATGTTGTTAAAAATGAAACCACCACCTCATTGTTTATTTTGTTGCCATTTTAAACCCTCTTGTAATAAATTTTATTTTTTTGTCTATTTTAAATTTTCACTTCAGTAATTATTATTTTTTTTTAATCTATTATTCCTTTTTATTTTCTCCAGTTTTTTCTCTTTATTTTCTCACTTTAATTATTATTATATTTTAATGATTTAAATAATTAAATATTGTTTAATTCAAGTTTATTAAATTTTTCATTCTATCAATACATTTTTTTAATTTTCAATTTTTAATTTTATTAAATTTTTTTTTAATTTCTAATGTTTTTCAATTTGTAATTTTATAAAGTTTTTATTTAATAAAATTTTAATTCCATTAAGTTTTTCTTATTTATTTAATTTCTTATTTTGTTCGATCTCTAATTTTATTTAATTTTTAATTTTAATTAAAATTTAAATGTATTCAATTGTTTATTTCATGTATTGTTTTAATTTATTTATTTAATTTAATTTTGTTCAATAATTAATTTATTACATTTTAAATTTTACTAAATTTTTAATTCAATTTGATTTATTTAATTACATTTTAATTTAATGTTTAATTTATTCGATTTTTAAATTAACATTTAATTTTATTGAATTTTTTATTTTATTTAATTACTTTTAATTTTATTAATTTTTTAATTTAATTTTATTCAATTATTAATTTTATTACATTTAAAATTTTACAAAATTTTTAATTCAATTTGATTTAATTGATTAGATTTTAATTTAATGTTTAATTTATTAAATCTTTTAATTAATAATTAATTTTATTCAATTTTTAATTTTATTTAATTAATTTTAATTTTATAATTTTTTTATTTAATTTTATTCAATTATTAATTTTATTCCATTTTAAATTTTACAAAATTTTTAATTTAATTTGATTTAATTAATTGCATTTTAATTTAATATTTAATTTATTCAATTTTTAAATTAATATTTAATTTTATTAAATTTTTTATTTTATTTAATTATTTTAAATTTTATTTAATTTTATTCAATTATTAATTTTATTACATTTTAAATTTTACTAAATTTTTTCAATTTGATTTATTTAATTACATTTTAATTTAATTTTTAATTTATTCAATTTTTTAATTAATAATTAATTTTATTACATTTTTAATTTTATTTAATTATTTTTAATTATTCCATTTTTTATTTAATTTTATTAAATTTTTAATTTTATTACATTTTACATTTTTATTCAATTTTAATTTTATTTAGTTTATAATTTAATTTAATTAAATTGTTCAGTACTTAGTGATTATGATTTTTTTCGCACAAGCAAAAAATAATCTTAACACTATCTACAATGAAGAGCCAACTGGATCTGCCTAAGCAAGCAAACCTTCAAACTGGACTTGTAAAGTGAATTTATGACTGCATTTGAAAGCTTAGAAATTATAAACTTTTTTGTTTTATTGTAAAAATGCACTGCAAACCTGCTTTTCTTACTTTTGTCTTGTTTCTAGTCCACATATATAAAATTTTTCTACAATTTTCAAGACCAGCAAAAAATATTTATTTACATAAGTCAAACTTAGGTGACTTTTTCCTTAAAACAAGCCAAATAATCTGCCAACAGAGTAAGCAAAATAATATGTCAAAACAAAAAAACAAGATTAATTTTCTTACCCCATTTGCAGAATATTTGGCTTGTTTTAAGGAAAAACTCACTTAATTTTTTCATATTATGTCTGAAAACAATACAATATTTTTTGCTTGTCTAGATAATGCTTCTTGAATTAAGTATTTTTAGATATTTGTACTAGAAACAAGACAAAAAAACCTAAGTAAAAAAGCTATTTTTTGCACTGTGTTCCTAAATCCTAGCTTGAGCTTTAGCCCTTTCTAATGATACAGTATGTAGTGTATGCAGAATTGATGAAAGTGTAATGGAGTTAATAATAACAGAGTACAGTAAAGTTAAACAAGTGCCCCTGTGCCACTAGAGTGATAAATGATATTGAAATGTAGTCATGCCAGATTAGGTTGAGTGTGTTTAGCAGCTGTATAGAGCTGAGTGTGTGTGTGACTGACGGCTGCTGCCCTGCACTCTCTGCATCTCGCTGTGCTTTCAACAGCACAAGTTTTCTTTCTGACACCTTGGCCGTAACACGTTTTGTAAGCATATTTTACAGTCATCAATCAACGGCATAATCTACATTGACAGTGTTGCTTGTGCTAAGGCATTTTTTCGGAGTTTGCTTTGATTTGATGGAGACTGTGGTGAATTTAAAGTGATCCGCGAACAGTGGCAGACAGATGAAATTATACAGAGGAAGAAATGGCTACAGAAATGTTCAAACAAGATTTTAGATATTTTCTAAAGACTTTCTTTATTATTCTGGCAAAGTTTTACACAGTTTTACATTTTTCCTTACATTTATTCATTATTTCCATCCATCCATTATTTTAATTTGTCTGTCCCTTCATTATTTCCATCCATTCATTATTTTCATCCATAAATTCATTATTTCCATCTGTCTGTTTAGTATTTCCATTCATTCATTTTCCATCCATCCATTCAATATTTTCATCCATTCATCCATTCATTATTTCCATCCATCCATCATTTCCATCCATCCATCATTTCTATGCATCCATCTATTTGTTCAATACTTCCATCTATCCATTCATTATTTTCATCCATCCATCCATTCATCCAGCTATCCAGCCATCTATTTCCATCCATCAATCTATCCATCCATTAATTATATCCATCCATCCATCCATCCATCCATCCATCCATCCAATTTTTCTATCCCTCCATTATTTCCATTTATTATTTCTGTCTGTCTGTTCACCCTTTCCATTCCTCTTTATTATTCCCATCCATCCATCTATCCATCCATTATTTCCATTTGTCAATTTATTTATTTACATCCATCCAACTATCCAACCATCTATTATTTTCGTCAGTCTGTCCATTATTTCCATCCATCTATTTGTCCATCCATTATTTCCATCTGTCCCTCCATTTATTTCCATCCATCCATCCATCCATCCATCCATCCATCCATCCATCCATCCATCCATCCATCCATCCATCCATCCATCCATCCATCCATCCATCCATCCATCCATCCATCCATCCATCCATCCATCCATCCATCCATCCATCCATCCATCCATCCATCCATCCATCCGTTATTTCAATTTGTCTATCCCTTCATTATTTCTATCCATCCAACCATGTATTATTTTTGTCTGTCTGTTCAGCATTTCTATTCATCCTTATTTTTATCCATCCATCTATTTATTTCCATCCAATCCATCCATCCAGCCATCTATTATTTTCGTCCCTCTGTCCATTATTTCCAATTATCCATCCACCCATCCAGTAATTATTTCCATCCATCCATCTGTCCATTCATTTATTATTTCCATCAATTATTTCCATCTGTTCATCCATTCTGTCTGTTCAGTATTTCCATCCAATCATTTTTCCCTCCATCTGTCTGTTCAATTTTTCCTTCCATCCATTCAACCATTCATTATTTCCATCCACTATTTCTTTGCATCCAACTATCCATTTAATACTTCTATCCATCCTTTTCGTCTGTCCATCCATTAATTATTCCCATCCATCTATCCATTCATTTATTATTTCCGTCTATCCATTTATATCCAGCCATCTATCTGTCTATCCACTTATTATTTCCATCCATCCATCCATCCATCCATCCATCCATCCATCCATCTATCCATCCATCCATTTATTACTTAATTCCATTTATTATTTCCATCCATCTGTCTGTCCATCCATTTATTATTTCCATCCGTCACTCCATCCATTCATCCATCTCTCCATCCATTTTTCCGTCCATCCATGTATTATTTCAGTCCATTCGTTCAAATATTTCCCGATGTTTAAAAGCAACATTAACTGTATTTCCGATAATTTCCAGTTCCTTCTGGAGAAAGTCTTATTTAGTTTGAAATAAAGGCAGTTTTTCAAAAATAATAAAATTTAGGGCCATTTTTTTTTATTTTCTACAGAACAAACCATTGTTGTCCAATGACTTAAATGACCTATTTAACCCAACCTGCCTAGTTAAGATAATTAACCTAGTTAAGCCTTTAAAATGCACTTTAAGAAGAATGATAGTTTCTTACATGATAAATAATAAAATATTATGTCCTGTCATCATGCCAAAGACAAAACAAATAAGCTAATAAAAGTATTTTAAGTCATGTTTAAATATTAAGTTTTTATAGTGCTATTTTAAGCTGTGTATATTTAAATTAGGGCTGCACAATATTGGAAAACTGACATTGCTGAAATTGTCATTTTCATTCACTTCCATATGGATGCAGATTACTTGAAAAGCTTATAAAAAAATCACAATTTTAGATGGATTGGGATTATTGTGTGTATCTGCATAAAAAATTACTTCAATCAAATAGAAACAAATAACCACAGTGTAATAATAATAATAATAATAATAATAATAATAATAATAATAATAATAATAATTAGTTTAGTTTTAATCAAGTTAATAATTATATAACACACAATTAATCTTTAAACTACAAATGTTTAATTTATTGCTCAAATGACTTAAATTTGCTTCAAATTCTTACAGTCCGTCCTTAAAAATATATGGAAATCAAAAACTTTCAGTCTAAGGGTTCTATTTTAATGATCTAGGTGCAAAAAAGGGCGTATTTGAATCCACTTTTGCTAATTTAAGGGTTCTGCTTATTTTCTTAAGTCATGGGTGTGTTTTGAGCATAATGTGCAATAAACCAATCAGAGTCTCATTTACCATTCGCTTTAAGAATCAGTTGTGTCGCTTCATGGCACATTTGCTATTTCCATGGCAAACTTTAAGTAGAAAAACTGAATGCTTTACTAGCGAGAAAACAGTTAATCAGACCATCTGCAGCACAGAGATAAAGAACAAGCATCCTCCATTCGGCCTCTTTACTTTCTCTTTTCTTTTACTCCTTGCTCCTTTTGTGGAGTAAAGAAACGGTGGAAACTCACTCCAATGAAGACATCTACTAGCCTACATATTTAATTTTGTTTGAGCTCAAAGATTTGTTTTTAAACTATTTCTAAATTCAGTTCTAATTTTTCAAACAAATAAATGAACGATAATAATAAAGTGTGATCAGAGTTAAATCCAAATATGTCCTGTTCTTATGCTCCATATGGGGATGCAGACATCTCCAAAACCCGACAGGCGGACAAATTTAAACTGGTTTTTATTAAAACAAATTTAAATACGCATATAATAAATAATACTGCTAATAATAATAATAATAACAATATACAAATGCAACTTTTCAAAAATGAACTGAAAACGCCCCCAAAGATGAGGCATGGAGGCAGTGGTTTTTATAGTTATGTAGAAAATTTTTTTGTAACATTTCAATCCTTTAATTATTTTTTATGTCAAGATATTTGTGTTTCTGTACATCCTGTATGTATTAAGCAATATGCATTTGAACCTGCATAGGCGGATAACTAACACACTTTGCGCTTGACTTTAGGCTTCCTTTTAGATGTTCAATCCAATCAGTTCTTCAAAACAGCAACAATGCTCCTAAACACAACTCTTTTTTTTTTTTTTAGACCAGCATGCCAGTGAGTCCACAAATTGGCACAAATGGATTTGCTATTTAAACAACTTGTGCAAAACGTGAAAATTGTGGGTGCGCTGGTCTGAAAATAGCAGCAAATTGCACCCAGCACATCTTGTTCCGTTCTGTGCTGTGTGAATGATAAAATATTAAATCTAAAATGACTCCGCTAACTGCATTGTCTGGTCAACTATTGACCTTATTCTAAAATGCTAAAGTGCACCTGTTTTCGCGATTGTCTTGGAACTTCCGATTCAGTCGCCTATGGGAGAAATAACTAGGAATAATAAACGGCAGAAAATGGTTAAACTACTTGCTCTACAAACAAATGTTTGCATGACTATACAGGCCGAGTAGAATAATATAATAAGAAAATATCAAATTGCAACATCAAGCAGCTTAACGAGCAGTTTTTAACGTCAAAAAAGTGAATAAGACTGGACGTCTCAAGCCTAAAAGATTCAAATGGCAGCGCCCGCTCGTCAGCGGAGAATAAGGTGAATAATCTCAACTACATTGTAATGTATGTAATGTAATGTGCATTTTTATAGCACATTTATTGTGTATGGCCATACACCCAAAGCGCTTCACAATCATGAGGGGGGTCTCTCCACACCACCACCAGTGTGCAGCATCCACTTGGATGATGCGACGGCTGCCACAGGACAACGGCGCCTGTGCGCTCACCACACAATAGCTATTGGTGGAGTGGAGAGACAGTGATAGAGCCAATTCAGTGGAAGGGGATGATTGGAAGGCCATGATCGTAAGGGCCGATAGAGGGACTTTGGCCAGGACACTGGGGTTACACCCCTGCTCTTTCACGAGAAGTGCCATGGGAATTTTAATGACCCCGGAGGACCTCAGTTTAACGTCTCTCATCCAAAAGACATTGCAGATCCCTGCGATGTGACTCATGAATAATCATATTGCAATAAAGATTCTGAAGCGATATATTGTGCATCCCTATTTCAAATATATTTTTCATTTTTTATTTTGTGGTCTGATGTGTTGTGGATGATTGTCTTTGATGTTCTGCTGTTTTAAATGTGTTCTAATTATGTCGGTCTGTGGATTTCTTTATCTGCTCATTGGTTAACTCTATGAAGAGTATTAGCAATTATGATGCTTGCCTAAGCAAAATCCCAGACAAGCCAAGACCATGTATCCATCTCTTATTTAACAGAAGGTTGTAAAAAAAAAATAGTCTTCATTTTTTTCCCCCTCAGCGGAAGCTAATAAATGAACACTTCTTCTCCGTGCTTGTCAGCTTCTCCATTGTTATTCCGACTGAAAGACGACACCGTGCAACCGCTGCCTGAGAATATTACAGACGATGACCTTTAATAACCGCCCCTTACAATCAATCAGTTTTTAATTTTTCAGCCTCAGAGTTTGGAATCACAAAGATACTCATATTGCAGCCTTCATAATGCGAGGAGGACTTTGATTGATGAGCTTTTCCTCAAACGGAGACAGTCAGCAGATTGTGATTAATTTTCTGACAGTATTAAAATCGTTGCCCCAAAATGTGACGGGGTGTTTTATTTTATTTATTTATTTATTTTCTTGGGGTGTCGTTGACCGGATGCAAACACGGAAGAGTCTCTCTCTTTAATGCATCTTTTCATTTGCTTGTGTCAAGGCCCGCGATGCAAATTACAGAAACCATTCAGTCGTGCGTTCACATCGTCTAAATGATTCTTTATTACGAGCTGGGGTTTTTAAGATGAAAACGAATTACCCTCTGACAATGACTTCCAATTTGTAGAAGCTTTAGCACAGTGAGATGAATTGAACGACCTCGACTCAATGGAGAACGGATAGTTTCTATTGTGCGCGAGTGCTATTTTTGACGCTCTGGAATAAAATCTTTATGAGCATGAACGAACATGTGGAGTGAGGAGAGAAGTGCCTTCATTGCATGCCTCAACATTTGGTTTGATTTGGTGCATCTGCTTGGTGTGACTTGAAGTGTTTTTTTTTTTTGTTTTTTTTTAATGTCTGTCAATGCTGAAACTCAGACAAATAAACAAACAGATTTGTATGAGCCGCCGTCACCAAGCAGATGCATTAAAATCCACGGCTGCTCTCTGCCAGGTTAGTAATTGCTCTTTTTATGGTGGTAATTATTTCCTCTAAGGTGCGCACTGTTGCACAATGCAATTATACATGTGCCACTATCACTGAGTGCTGGAGAGGGCGGAGGCTTTCATTTGTGTTTGTGTGAAACGAGAAGTGTGTGTGTGTGTGTGTGTGTTTTTGAGAGAGGGTTGGTATTGACGACAGGATGGAGTGAGAGACAAAAGCCATTGACTGCTGGCTGCTCTTAAAATGTTCCAGGAAAAGCATTAAATAAAAAGCAGCGGTATTAATTAGCGGAGTCAGACATCATGATTACTATTGCTTCTACTTCAGGGGTCAGGGGTTTCTTTAAATTGCTAACTCTAAACACTACACTTGTTATTGTGCTACGAATATGAATGATACTGATGATGGCAGGGTATGTATGTGTTGATATATTAAAGAAGGAGTCTGAGATAAATTTAGAGACTAGAATCAAGCAACACCATCAGAACAAGACAGAATGATCTAGAACAGTGGTCACCAAACTTGTTCCTGAAAGGGCGGTGTCCTGCAGATTTTAGCTCCAACCCTAATTAAACACACCTGAACAAGCTGATCAAGGTCTTACTAGGTATACTTGAAACACCCAGGCAGGTGTGTTGAGGCAATTTGGAACTAAACCCTGCAGGGACACCGGCCCTCCAGGACCGAGATTGGTGACCCCTAATCTAATAACTATTTAGAATTCAGAAAAGCTCACCCAGAACACCTTAGCAACTGCTTAGCAACAACTTGGGAATGCAAAGCAACGTTCTAATCACCTGGCACCTATTGATCCTTCCATCAAATATTGCATCCATCCGTCCGTCTGTCTGTCTGTCTGTCTGTCTGTCTGTTTGTCTGTCTGTCAAATGCTTCATCCATCCATCCATCTGTGCATCCATCCGTCTGTCCTATTACTTTATCCATCTATCCATTCATCCGTCCATCCAATACTTTATACATCCATCCATGCATTCCTCCGTTAATTTTTATCATCCGTCTGTTCAGTACTTTATCCATCTATCCATCAGTCCAGTACTTTATCTATCGATCCATCCATCCATCCAATTCTTTATCCATCCATCCATTCGTCCGTTAATTTTATCCATCCATTCGTCCGTCTGTCCAGTATTTTATCCATCTGTCCGTCCAATACTTTATCCATCCATCCATCCATCCATCCATCCATCCATCCATCTGTCTGTCCAATACTTTATCCATCCATCCATCCATTCGTCCGTTAATTTTATCCATCCATTCGTCCGTCTGTCCAGTACTTTATCCATCTGTCCGTCCAATACTTTATCCATCCATCCATCCATCCAATTCTTTATCCATCCATCCATTCGTCCGTTAATTTTATCCATCCATTCGTCCGTCTGTCCAGTACTTTATCCATCTGTCCATCCAATACTTTATCCATCCATCCATCCAATTCTTTATCCATCCATCCATTCGTCCGTTAATTTTATCCATCCATTCGTCCGTCTGTCCAGTACTTTATCCATCTGTCTGTCCAATACTTTATCCATCCATCCATCCATCCATCCAATTCTTTATCCATCCATTCGTCCGTTAATTGTATCCATCCATTCGTCCGTCTGTCCAGTACTTTATCCATCCATCCATCTCTCTGTCCAATACTTTATCCATCTATCCATCCGTCCTTCCAATACTTTATCTATCCATTCTATTTATTCATCTGTCCATCCAATACTTTATCCATCCATCCATCCAATTTTTCATCCATCCATTTCTCTGTGAATTTTTTTCTATCCATCCATCCATCCGTCTGTCCAGTACTTTATCCATCTATCCATCCATCTGTCCAGTACTTTATCCATCCATCCATCCATCCATTCGTTTGTTAATTTTATTCCATCCATCCATCCAAATTATATTTCCATCCATTCCCCGACTGTTCAATATTTTCATTCAACTCTTTATATCCATCCATTCATTTTTCCATCCATATATTAATTTTTTCATCATTCAGTATTTCCATCCATCTGTCTGTTCAATATTTTTGTCCGTCTGTCCGTTCATTCATTATTTCTGTCCATCCATTTATTCATTATTACTATTATCTGTCTATCCAACAATTTATTCATTCATTATCCATGCATCATCTGTCTGTTCAATATCTGCATCCATCATTTCAATCAATCCATCCATTTATTTTCATCTATCCATCCATGCATTTCATTATTTTCATCCATCCATTCATTATTTTCAATATTCCATACATTCGTTCAATATTTTCATCCATCCATCTGTTCACTATTTCCTTTCTTCTTTTCTTCCTTCCATCTGTTTAGTTCTATCCATCCATCTGTCCATTCAATATTTTTGTCCATCCAGTCAATTTCTCTATCCGTCTTTCTGTTTGTCTATTCATTCATTTTTTCAATCCTTCCCTCTGTTCAATATTTACATCCATTCATAATTCCCTTCAATTTCTTTGGACACGGCTGTGCTTAAGAACACCCTTTTTAATTTCAATGAAATCAAATGAAATCAAATCACTGTTACACACCCTCTTGTGGCTTATTGCTTTCTGAAATAACCTGGGATCATTAACACTTCTGACTGTAAACCATCAGCACTGATGCTGGAGTGAGTAGGTCTGTCATCTCAAATCTTATGTGTGCTCATTCGTTTTGTTGACAATCAGCAGCAGATTGTTATTGTGGCACCACTTTGTCAGTTCCGCCACCTCCTGCCTTCTCATCATTGTGATTGATTAGCTCAATTATCCTGCTTTCATCATGAATTTGGTCTCGTGGCTGTTGCAGCATGTTGGAGAACACTCATAAGTGAGTGAAGCAAACAGGTACAGCTAACACATCAGTGTTTAAGAGCACCCGCGTGCTAATTTTAGGATTAGAACGAAAGGTTAAAGGTTAAAATGCCATACACAGTTGTCAAGTTTACTTGTCAATCCATCTACTCAATATTTCTAGCTAATTGGATGGATGGACGGACGGACGGACAGACAAAAGAAAAGACTAATGGATGGATCGTCTATCCATCTACCTAGTATTTCAATCTATTTATCAATCCATCTTATCTGTATTTTAATCTATTTGTACATTCATTCAGGGCTTAATTTGTGCCGAACCACGATGGAACCGGATCCAGAACCTCCATCCTTGGGTAACATGCTGGATCCATTATGTCGATATGTTCCGGGACCACACAATTCACAAATTAGGCACTGCATTTATCCTACCAATATTATAAATAAAATGAATGGATGGATGCATGGTCCATTCATCCACCCAAAATTTCCATAATTTGTCCATTAATCCTAACAGTGCTATAAGTGGATGGATGGATGTATCGTCCAGTCATTCACCCACCCAGTATTTCAATTTTTTTATCCATCAATCCTACCAATAATATAAATGAGTGGATAGATTGTCCTTATATCCATACAATTTTTCCATCCATATTTAAAATATTGTAATTGGATGGATGGTTGGTTGGATAGATAGATGGATTGTCCATCCTTCCTGCCAATATTATAAATGGATGGATAGATGGATCATCCATCCATCTATACAAATTTTTTTCCATCTAATAGTCCATTCATATTACCAATGTCATAATCGTGACTTGATGGATTGTCCATTCATCCACCCACCCACCTACCCAGTATTTCAGTCTTTTTATCCACCAATCCTACCAATATTATTAATGGATTGATGGATTGACTCTAGCTTGCAAATGTATTTAGTTGTGATTTGTTACTTGTGACCATGTGTACTGTATCAGGTTAACTAGCTATATTCTCATAACGTGTGCAAAGTCACGTTAAAAACGCGACGCGTGCTGCTTTGTTTACGGAGCTCCGTGGAGGAGGGTAGTGTGTGTGTGCGTGTGCGTGCGCTGTTGTACGGAGGTGTGTGTGTGTGTGTGTGTGCGTGCGCGTGTTGTCGTCTGGAGGTGTGTGTGTTTTTGTGTGTGTGTGTGTGCGTCTGTGAAAAGAGCAGAGTGAGACAAGCTAGAAGATCTCCTCAACAGTTTTTGGAGTTTTTGCTCAATAAAATAGTTAGTCGTCTGTATTTACATTGACCCACTGGCAGCTAAAATCCACGCCTACACTATCGAGCGTGTATGAACTGTGATTACTTTTATATTGCTGATTAGCTGTTGGGCATTTCACTCTCTCACTGAAGGCAGTCGACCAATCGCAACAGACTGTCATCGGTCCAATCAGCGCAGATTAGCTTCGCGCTAAGGAGGGTTTTGGGAACAAATGAATCACTGGACGATTCATACAGGAGTCGCTGGGTTAATTAGGTAAAAATAAATGCAGATTATAAGACCATGAAAGTGTTTTTTGAGCTTGCATGCATATTAGACTGTTGTTGGAGACCCTTACAACCAAGATATGACCCTATTTCATGTATAATATGGGCTCTTTAAATAATTTGCTGTCAGTTATATTATTGCACATGCATTGTGTAAATGAGATGCCAGCACATGTTTTGAATGCTTTGGATCATCTTCATGTGCGGAGTTATAAATAGTTTTTGATCACATTTCTTAAATTTCATCACTACATATCCAGCAGCGCTAATAAGAAATAATATTTTTAAACAGATGTCTGTCTGCCATTTAGTCAACCAAACACTTAATCCTTTTCCAAGGCTCATATATTTTTTCCAATAGAGATAGTGGAACTACAGAGATGGAGTCATTCATAAATCTGTCTGTGCTAAAAGAGCACTAGTAAGGGAGCCAGTGTCACTGATGAAAGAAATTGCTGGTCTCATATGATATTAAGATATAATATCACACGTCTACACTTTTCACCCTTCTTACCAAGGAAATGTCACTGCATACTTATCATTCAGGTGTGACTCCTCGGCTGGGAATGTGACACTGTGGTGGTTTTCTTGAGGCAATTCAGCGCAATAAACAATGAGAGCGAAAGGCTGAAAATTTTCCAAATGGCGGAGTCATCTATCCCGGTTTTCAGGATGTGTAATATTCATTGTCAAGGCCAAATGCTTCACAAGTTTTCTCCTTTCAAGAGAGCAAAGCACCTCATCTTCCGGCCTCTCTGAAAGCTCTAATGACAGGTTTGGTGTTTTGAACCCCAAAAACGGGCACCTGAGGAAATGCATTTGTATTGTGACGGGATGTTTGGGAAAGTGGGTTGCCTGTTATTCTCTTTGTAGTGAGTAATAGCCAGCAGTCTTGGCCATATGGTGAGTGCTTCCCAGCTGTGACTTTGTCTTTGTTATTCTGTCTGCTCAAGGTTATTTCTGTGTTTTAAGCTATTTCTTTAAAGAAACGTAATGCAGCATTTTTTTTCTTGCATGGATGGAGGAGTGTATGTGGCCCTTGTGCTGGTTCTCGTCCTTCAAGTATGCTCAAATTCTGATTGAGATGGGTTTAACCTTGAGTGACCGCAATCTGCCGCCACATGGACACTGGTGTCTGATGCACTGCGCACTGGAGGAATATGCTAGATTGTTCCTAGCATGCAGTGCATACTAAAGAATCCTGATTTGAACGTGGGCTTGGTTTCTACTATGAGTGCATTTGCATTCTTTGAACATTTTAAAAGTGCTTGTAGCATGCAGTTTATGTTAAGGCCCCATTTACACTAATGTGTTTTCATTTTAAAACATAAGTTTTGCTACGGGTACGCCATCCGTCCACACAACGCCGGAGTTTTCAAGCGCCGAAAACGGAGCGTTTCGAAAACGCTGGAAAGGCCGTTTTCATTTTAAAACGCTGCTGCTCCGTCTCAGTGTGGATTGGGGAAAACGGAGACATCTGAAAATGGAGGCGGGGCTGCAGACATTCGCCTTTCTGATTGGGGCTTTTCCTCAATATTAAGTAGCCTACACACACAGTTCAGTCGCGCATCCTCTCCCTGTAAGTTCAGACTTCGCAAGTTTGACATGGAAAACAGACCCTCGAGGACATGTCCGGTAAATCTTCAAAGGGAACAGTGTACTGTATAACCTTATTCACGTCATCCTGGCTACGTTGTTTCACTTCCTTAACAATAAAATGAAAACATGATTCAAGGAACTGCCTATTTTTATTTTGATATTAACAACTAAACAGACAGCAGAAATGCTGAGGCGTCGTGCTGCATCTTCACTGTATGCATATTTATAATAAAACAGAGCCTTTATAACATCACTGCCTCCTTTCATTTTCACTAAAAATACGTATCCTCTGCTTTGCTGAATGTCAGTTTTAATAACCAATAATAGCCATTATGAAAGTATAACGCACAATAAGTTCATACATTATAGGAAATATAGGCAAGTGATCAGTCAATATACAGAATGTACGTGGTTCCATTAATTATTAACTTATCTTTGCGCTCAGCCAAAACACGTTACCTGTGCACAAGTAATCAATTCAAAAGACCAAAGTCAGGAAATATGTCATTAGATAAAGACAACAATATTAATTAAATATCACGTTTAGCAAATATAGTGAGATTAGATCCAGCGGGAGATGCTTGATGAGCAGTCCGACCAGCACAGCTATTATCTGGGTAGAAATGCTGCAGCGCTTGCCAGAGAATGTGTGTGTGGTCAAGTGATGTGCATTTTCAGCGTTTTGGTGTGGACGGAGAGCTGTGCAGAAACACTGGGTAAAGCGCTAGTGTGGACGCGGATCGTTTTCATTCTTAAACGCTGTTTTAAAACTAAAACGCACTAGTGTAAACGGGGCCTTAGAAACAGTACAGTACATACCAACATAGGCTCATTCTGAAACAACGCCATCTCACGGCAATTTGTAAATTTTTGATTTAGTGGCTAATTCGTATGAATTTGTACAATTTAATTCGTACAATTTAGTATGATTGCTCATCACTCAATGACAATTGGGGTTAGGGGCGGGGTTGGGTGCCACGCCTCCTTTTTAAAATCTTACATTTTCGTACAACTGAACTCGTACGGAATCGTATGAATTATCTGCTAAACTGACAAGACGTAAAATACTTGCGTTTCCTCGTGAGATCAGGCTATTCTGAAAACGTAACCCTATATACATTTCTGGAGATTGCACATTATGTAGCTAGAAATACGTATGGCTGCATTTCGAATTTAAAACAAACACTGCGGGCGGTATGACGCCGTTTCTTTTCACACTAACAGCTGACAGATTACCTTCGTATGGATGGCTTTCTCGCATTTATCAGTTTGTCCAGTGGCTCACAGCGTGCATCAGTGGACTTGAGATGCAGAGAAGAGTTGCAACGGAGGCCACGTGAATGGTTTGTGAGCACAATTAAGTGCACACATCATCTGATAATAGTAGGAAATAATTTTGAAAGGCAACTGACTGTGTAAAGCCACATAAAACAACACAAAAATACAATGTATTTGCCGAGTTCAGCAGCTAATCAGCCGGAATCAGCTGAAGTGACGTGACTGTGGCCAGAGAGACCTAGCTGTCACTCAAGTGGTCACGCCCTTAATTATGCAGACTTAATATAACCTAATATAAAGGAAACGGATGAGTTATAAACAAATTCATTCCCCTCACAGATGTCATGAAGGGGAATATAAGCTATATGCACCAAAATCATTCTTTGTACCAGGCTGTAAACACTTTTTTTTCTGCTGTTGATTTGGTTCTTTTTAACAGTGGGCTCAATAGAAATTTGCTCCTTATAGAGCCAGCACTAGCAGAATTTCTATGAGTTTCAGTTATTTTCGTATTTGCTTCACGAGGTAGAGCAGGGGGTTGCCTCTTGCGTAAGACATATGCTGGATAATTTGCTGGTTCATTCTGCTGTGGCGACCCCTGATGAATAAAGGGACTAAGCGGGAAAGAAAATGAATGAATGAATTTATTGACCTATATTGTAAATGTTTGAAGCATGCAGTGCTTACTAAAGGCACATGCTAGCTAAATGTTTGAAGAATGTAATGGCTGCTAAAAAGCAAAAATGTTCAAAGTTCAGTCAATTATTCTGAGCATCTAATGAATACTAAAGTGATGTGTTGAACATGAACTTGGTGTTCCTAACACAGTGCATACAAAACTAACATTCCTTGAATGTTAATAAATGTTGCATATTAAAGAAGCCTGATTTGAAAATGGCCTAAATGGTAGCATGCTAACCAACATGCTTTCAACATTCTGTCACTTTCATATAACGCATTGCGTACTAAAGATCTGCCTTGGTTAATGCTCTACCATCTACTGCACGCAAAGCAATCTTTATTCTCAATGCTATGTAAATGGATTGTGCACACAGTGTATGTTAAATAGAAATAACCTTTTCTAGCATGTAAAAAATCAGAGATCTAAATGTTAGCTAAGATACAGTGCACTCTATAAATTATGTCTGATTCAAGACTGTTTCTAAATATTTGTTGTTTCTTTCTGCACATGTGTTCTGAAAACGTAGAGGTGTGTGTTTGTGGTTGTTGTGTGTGTATGTTTGTGTTTTTATTCGTTTGAAATGGCTCCATTAGTGGAGACTGTACATCTGACAGGCTCAATTGATTTCTGCTCTACCCATAAAAGTGCTTTTAGGAAATCTCAAATTAATGTGCTTCTTTTAAGGTGACAGAATCTGGCATGCATGCACTCGTTCTTAGGCTTTCATTTCAGGAAATTTATTGTTTGCATTTTTGGGTTAGATTGCATTACATTGTTTTATTTTTGTTATAGTTTTTTATTTTATGGATTTGTTTCAGATAAAATATTTCTATTTTATTGTATTTTAGTTCAATTTAATTTAGTAATTGAGTGATTTTTATTTTTTTATTTTTGGCTAAATTTCCAGCTTTAATAATTTCATTGTATTGCATTTTTTTACTTTCTCTTCTCATTGTTCAAAATGCAAATGACTTGTATCATGCAAAACATTATAGGCTATAAAGATGACACCAGTAGTCTATTAAATTGCTTAAAAAAAGTGCACAGTCGTACTATATTTGCTATTCTTAATTCTTTGTATTGATAATTTATGGGCCCTATCACACCCGGTGCAATGAGCTGTAAGATGTGTTTTGCATGATTTGTTGCTATTTTCAGACCAGCGCAACTTTAATTTTCATGCTTTGCACCATGTTGTTTAAATAGAAAATCCATTTGTGCCATTTTAAGGACTCACGCGTTTGCTGGTGTAAAAAGGAGGTGTGTTATGGCGCACTGTTGGCGCGTGGATATTTTGAGGAGCTGAAAAAGACCACGCCAATGACCAGCTAAAAGCAGGTCTGAAGTCCAGCGCTGAGCGCGTTAGCTGTGCACCTATGCAGGTCCAAATTCTTGCACATTGCTTAATATACACAGGATGTGCAGCAATACACAAATATCTTTACATGTGAAATCAATTAAAAGATTCAAATGTTACAAAATGTATTACATTCTATTTAAATATGAAAACCACTGCCTGTTTGTTACAATGGGCGTGCATGAAATATTCGTGAATGAAAGTGAAAGTGTCAAACTGCAGTTAAAGTCCACAAATTAAAAATGAAACACCTGAAATCACATGAAACTCCGGAGCAAATGTGGATAGCGCAGTGACGCAATGACGTTAATCGAATTATGTGCTATAACATGTAAAACGGGATCATGAAAGTTACATTTAAAAAGCAACTCATGTAAACACCTTAGTCTTATTATTGTCTTAATTAGATTAAAGCAAATAATTTGATCACTGATATCCATGCAAACGCAGTCAATCACACACATTAACTAGGTTAATTAGGTTAACTAGGCAGGTCAGAGTAATAAGCCAAGTTATTGTATAATGATGGTTTGTTCTGTAGACTATCGAAAAAATATAAAGCATAAAGGGGCTAATATTTTTGACCTTAAAATGGCTTAAAAAATTAAGAACTGCTTTTATTCTCAGACATCCCAAGTCTCCCGGAAGTTGCGGGAGTATCCTTCAAATGCATAGACACTCCCGGATGCCCGCAAATGAATGATAATCTCCCGGAAATCGCGCGATTCCAGCCCAGTCCTTAAATACGTAGCACAGCCCTCTCTTTACCGCATCCCTCGTAGCTCTTCAGGTACGTCGTGCACAACTCACCCCCACCACTCTTCAGGTAATGTTATGTCGCGTCGCGCGCGAAACTCCCACCAATAGTATGAAGCTGCAGGCCCGGAGACCCAACCGCACGCTAACACCTGCTCGCTCAGACGGCTAGACCTGCACTTCCAGACCTTCACAGTGCCACCTGCTGTTTAAAAGATCGACTAACCTGATTTCAGCTGCTTCTAAATTGTAATTTAAACTATTTTTAAATTATATTAAAAATATTAGGCTATGATTGAATAGAGTATTATATGAAATATTAAACATACTAGATTTTTGATTTAATGCAATAATTCTGTTGTATTTTTATTAATTGTATTTGTAAATATATATTGTTCAGTTGCTTCAATATTTTCAGACATTTGTTGTTGTTGTTTTTTTATCATAAAGGATTTATCACTGTTTCGTATTGAGTTGAGGGAATGAATATTATCTTCATATACAATAAATTTCTTCACATACAATTATAGTACTCTAAGTAATTTTCTCACAACAAACTTTATTTTTGTGTACTTTTTCATAAGGTCCTACAAGTCAAGTTGTAAACAATGCATGGAAAAATGGTGAAAAATAATAATTGGAGTAATAATTATTTTTTACGTAGAAAATAACATCAAATAAAATAAATGCTTTACATTCTTATTGGGGAGATTTTTCATTTCTAGAGCAAAAAAAATTGGAAATATCTGCAGTCTTTGGTACACTGTATTAGTGTTGGCAGAGACCCACTTTTTAAATTGTAATATCAATCTGAGAAAAAATACACACCACAAGCAAATTAGTTTTGATTTCACCTAATAGAGCTCATATTGTAAATTCTATGCAAATTTAATTGATATTTTGATTTCCAAAAAACGTGTTTGTAATCATTACAGAACTTGTAAATAATTGATGAACTGTTATTGTGTTACCGTTATTGTCTTTGGTAGCACTTTCAGATAGATAATCCAGTAATATGTACAGTAGACCTATACAGCACTAAAATATGTTACAAATAATAATTTCGCTATATATTATAGGCTGCATTTTATTTTTAATTTTTTACTTTAAAGTTATTTTTTTTATATTGCCAAAAAACATTGCTAGAAAATTGTCCCAGAATGGTACAATAATAGATAAAAAAATAAGAGCAAGCTGTAAATATCATAATAATATTAATGCTCTTTTGACACTAATTTTGATCAAATCAAACACTGAAATAATTCTTTGTTAGTGTAATATTTTACACCACATTGATTTATGTCATAAAACTTGGTAATTTTCAGGAATAGCTTTGATAATCAATAACCTTACTGGCGTTTCTGATGTTGCTACTTGCTAGAAAGTGCTGGTCTGAGTGTGCAGTTGGGTCTCCGTACCTGCCGCTTCACCCAACCCAACAGCAGGGGACACTGTCTGGTCTGGAAGTGCAGGTCTGTGCGCGCAGGTCTGAGCGTGCAGTTGGGTCTTTGGGCCTGCAGCTTCCCCTTACTCTCTCCCACCGCTCTTCGGGTACATCTCGCGCGCACACGCCCCCCTACTCAGATACGTCACTCACTCAACGCACCCCCCCCCCCCCCGCTCTTCAAACACCCACTATCAAATCAACTCTGTATCCCTCGGAAATTACTTTTCCCAACTTGGGATGTCTGTATTCTAGCCTAAATAAAACAAAAGACTTTCTTCATTATTATCAGACATACTGTGAAAATTCCACTGTTAAACATCAAGGAAATATAAAAAAAAGTAAAAAAAAAAAAATTCTGATTTTAACTGTAAATAGCAAACGAGATGGATACTTAGGAGGTAGGAAACGAAACTCCGATTGCATTAATGCACGTTATGCTCAAAACACAGCCATCACTCATTAAGAGAATAAGCACAACCCTGTTAGACCATGCGCCGGGGCACCGACCATATTTTTCATTCCTTAAAATAACAAAAGTGGATTCAGACACACCCTTAATGCTTTTGCGCCATGTGCTTTAGACTTTGCGCTTAGATCGTTAAAACAGAGCCCTAATCCTAAAGTGGCAAAAAAATAAATACATTATACATTAGGGGATATACATTAGGGGATATCATCATATCTTTAATACCATCTGTGATGTCTATATTGAATCCTCACTTGGATGCAATGTCACTGTTTGTCTACAGTAATCTGTCATATCAGCCTGAAGGACATCACTGTTTTAGTGGTGCAGAGATGTCTTCTATATGTGTGTTTAATCATCTCTCTGTCGTGTTTAGTTTGCTGCTCTCCGTCCAGATAATCATCCTGGTCCCGATCTGCTATCATAACCTCATTTTGCGAGATATGCTCCAGCAGGTGAATCTCGTTTGTGTCCTGCTGAGTCGTTTGGGGTCTCACTGCTATATTTATCATCTCTGTCGCTCGATTTGAACACTTGAAGACTTAGTTATCGTAATTCATCCTGAGATTTGCCAAGCACCTCCCAATTAACCCGCCTCCCCTCTCTGGGTGACCTCATCACTGACAGCACACACCCGCGCTCACAGGAGCCGTGTGTGTGTGTGTGTGAGAGACTGATGGACTGAGAAACAAACCACATGAGAGCATTATAGATTCTATCATAACATCATGACATGCATGTATATTTGTTTGTATTTTTAAAATTTGCATCTGCATATCAGCTTTGAGGAAAAAAAAAATTGACAACATTTAGTTCTGTCAGCTCCTCTGTTCATTTAAATAGCAGTTACTCAAGAAGACAATGATGGCTATTTACTTTACATCTCAGCAAAGCAGCAGTATATCATGGTCTGTTTATATATCTAACAGAATCTGGAACTGTTTTTTATCAAATTCATTTATTTAGGAACTTTATTCTTATTTTTATCTTTAGGTTCTATATTCTATTTCTATAGATATAATTATCCATCCATCCATCTATCCATCCATCTGTCTATCTATCCATCCATCTGCCTATCCATTCATCCATCCATCCATCCATCCATCCATCCATCCATTTGTCCATCCATCCATCCATCCATCCATCCATCCATTTGTCCATCCGTCCATATGTCTATCTATCCGTCCGTCTATCTGTCTGTCCATCCGTCTGTCCGTCCCTTTATCTATCTATCCATCTATCTATCCCTTTATCTATCTATCCGTCCATCCATCCCTTTATCTATCTATCCATCCATCCGTCCCTTTATCTATCTATCCATCCATCCGTCCCTTTATCTATCTATCCGTGCATCCGTCCCTTTATCTATCTATCCGTCCGTCCGTCACTTTATCTATTTATCCGTCCGTCCGTCCCTTTATCTATCTGTCCGTCCGTCCCTTTATCTATCTGTCCATCCGTCCCTTTATCTATCTATCTATCTATCTATCCGTCCGTCCGTCACTTTATCTATCTATCCGTCCGTCCGTCACTTTATCTATCCATCCCTTTATCTATCTGTCCGTCCGTCCCTTTATCTATCCGTCCATCCGTCCCTTTATTTATCTATCCGTCCATCCGTCCGTCCCTTTATCTATCTATCCGTCCATCCGTCCCTTTATCTATCTGTCCATCCGTCCCTTTATCTATCTATCTATCTATCTATCTATCCGTCCGTACGTCACTTTATCTATCTATCCGTCCGTCCATCACTTTATCTATCTATCCGTCCCTTTATCTATCTGTCCGTCCGTCCCTTTATCTATCCGTCCATCCGTCCCTTTATTTATCTATCCGTCCATCCGTCCCTTTATCTATCTATCCATCCATCCGTCCCTTTATCTATCCGTCCATCCGTCCCTTTATCTATCTGTCCGTCCGTCCGTCACTTTATCTATCTATCCGTCCATCCGTCCCTTTATCTATCTGTCCGTCCGTCCCTTTATCTATCCGTCCATCCGTCCCTTTATCTATCTGTCCGTCCGTCCCTTTATCTATCCGTCCATCCGTCCCTTTATCTATCTGTCCGTCCGTCCGTCCCTTTATCTATCCGTCCATCCGTCCCTTTATCTATCTGTCCGTCCGTCCCTTTATCTATCCGTCCATCCGTCCCTTTATCTATCTATCCATCCATCCGTCCCTTTATCTATCTATCCGTCCATCCGTCCCTTTATCTATCTATCCGTCCGTCCGTCCCTTTATCTATCTGTCCGTCCGTCCCTTTATCTATCCGCCCATCCGTCCCTTTATCTATCTATCCGTCCATCCGTCCCTTTATCTATCTATCCGTCCGTCCGTCCCTTTATCTATCCGCCCATCCGTCCCTTTATCTATCTATCCGTCCATCCGTCACTTTATCTATCTATCCGTCCATCCGTCCCTTTATCTATCTATCCGTCCATCCGTCACTTTATCTATCTATCCGTCCGTCCGTTCCTTTATCTATCTATCCGTCCGTCCGTCACTTATCTATCTATCCGTCCATCCGTCCCTTTATCTATCCGTCCGTCCGTCCCTTTATCTATCCGTCCATCCGTCCCTTTATCTATCTATCTATCTATCTGTCCGTCCGTCACTTTATCTATCTATCCGTCCGTCCGTCACTTTATCTATCTATCCGTCCGTCCCTTTATCTATCTGTCCGTCCGTCCCTTTATCTATCCGTCCATCCGTCCCTTTATCTATCTATCCGTCCATCCGTCCCTTTATCTATCTATCCGTCCATCCGTCCCTTTATCTATCTATCCATCCGTCCGTCACTTTATCTATCTATCCGTCCATCCATCCCTTTATCTATCCACCCATCCGTCCCTTTATCTATCTATCCGTCTATCCGTCCCTTTATCTATCTATCTGTCCGTCCGTTCCTTTATCTATCTTTCCGTCCGTCTGTCACTTATCTATCTATCCGTCCGTCCGTCACTTTATCTATCTATCCGTCCGTCCGTCACTTTATCTATCTATCCGTCCGTCCGTCCCTTTATCTATCCGTCCATCCATCCCTTTATCTATCTATCCGTCCATCCGTCCCTTTATCTATCTGTCCGTCCATCCGTCCCTTTATCTATCTATCCGTCCATCCGTCCCTTTATCCATCCATCCATCCGTCCATATACAGTATCTATCCATCCGTCCGTCCTTCCACCATTTGTTCTGTGGTTCATATGTTCTATCTATTGTTCCTTCATTAATTTGTTGTATCTGTCTGTCTGCCTGCCTGCCTGCTGTTCTATCTATCGTTCTATCATTCAATCCATCTTAAATGCAAAAAAAATCAGCCTTTTAATTTTATTTTAATTCCTGTTCCTAAAGTATCTTTTTTAAAATGTATTTTTATTATTAAATATAATATTGTCTGGATATGTTTATATTAATAATTCAGCATTTATCATTCTGAATGAAATTTAAACTTTATACTTTAAAAAAAAAAACTTATATTAACTGTTGTTTTTACAGTGTTTATTACAAACGTGCTGCTATAAATGTTTTCCTTTTCTTCCCCAACTAAATCAAGTGCATGACGCATTACAGATGCCAAATACTGTCCATGTTATAAATGTAATCATTTCCACATTCATGCCATGTGCCTTCAGCATTATCATATCTCTCTCTGTGCTGTTAATATATGGACTGATTTTCCTGTTGATGAATGAGTCACGCGTGTCTCATAACTCATAGAAATGCCCTTGTGCTGCTCTGATTCAGCCTCTGCTGTTCTATTGTATGTAAATTACTCTGGTATATTCATATTTGACAGAGAAAGAGAGGCTAATGACAGGAAAAAGCTCTCCTGGAGTTAAAATAAGGGACTGCTTTGTTTGGTCAAATTACATGTCAAATGTGAACATGTGCTTTTTTTTATACCTTGTCTGACCCCCACTAGTGCTCATACTCTTAATTAGAGATTTAAACAACCTCCTAACATTACCTGTGGTGCATTGCTTCTGTCTCTTCACTGATCCAATTTACGATTTTTATCATAACAGATGAATCAAGACCAGAATATGAGGAATATTATTGGCTTTCTTGATTTGGACCAGAAGGAAATCACCCAACAACCCCTTAACAACGCACAGGAGACTGTAAAATCATAGCGGTGAGAGATTTTTTTAAACGCATATGTTAGTTTTATTATTTTTATTGCCTACTTTATTTTTATGGTGACCACATTTTTGTATTTATATAATAATAATTATTATTATTATAATAATTATAATAACAATACATTTATTATTATTATTATTATTATACTGGCTATAATGATGATAATGATTAATAATAATAATAATAATAGCAATACAAATAGTAATGATAAGAATTGACTGATTGTTGTTGTTGTTGTTGCTATTATTATTATTACTATTATTATTATCATTATCAGCTTTGTCCCTTTATTAATTCAGGTTCGCCACAGCGGAATGAACCACCTATTATTGTTATTATTATTATTATTTGTATAATAAAAAAATAATAATATTATTATTATTAATTATAATAGTAATAGTAATAACAATAACAACAACAACAATAATTATTATTATTTATCTTATTATTATTATTATTATTATTAATATTAATACTATTATTATTATTATTATTATTTTGTTTATTGATGTTATTTTATAAAAACGAAGCAATTATATTAGTTATTATTGATATTATTATTATCATCACCATTATTATTATTATTATTATTATTATTATGGTTGTTGTTGTTGTTGTTATTATTGTTATTGTTGTTATTATTATTATTATTATTATGATTATTATTATTATTATTATTGTCATTGTCTTAACCATACTTTTATAATAATAATAATGCTGATAATAATAATAATATTAATTATAATAATAATAATTGATAATTAAATATTTTTATGATTATTATTTTTATTATTTTTATTATTGTTATTATTATTATTATTAATATTAATGTCTAAATATTTTTATTGAAATTTTACAGTAGTAATAGCAGGTTTGTAGTCAGTTATAATATTTTTTTCTATATATTTTTTGTTTATTTATTGTTTGTTTATTTAATCATTTGTAGTTTTAAAATGTATTTATTGATTAATTTATTTAACCAAATAATTGCCCACTTACATCAAATAGAAAAAAACAGCAACATTTGCATTCAACACGTCTCCTTTTGAGGTCAAATTCATGAAAGCACTTGAAGGTGAGCAACACATTTCCACGTTTGTTTTTGAGCGAACTATCCATTAAATACATGAATAATACATACACCAGTATGCTAATATAGCTAGATGTGCACTACTACAGTACATGCATGATTGAAACTGCCATTGGTTTGTGCCTGCAGCTGTGTGCAGTGTGTGTCTGTGTGTGAATATACAGTCGGCAGTGTTGTCGGATCAGACGGAGATAATGAGAGATTAATCACAGAGATGAGATAATCACAACTGTCTCTGTCTTTACAGAACAGCAGGCGGACGCTGCTCTTATCAGCATGTCCCATTTTCTTAAGTCATCACCCCGTCCCTCCCTCCACCCTTACACAAAGATAACAGGGATCGCCCTGGAAAAAATGGACAATAGATAGAGAGTGCAAGCCAACGGATGCCTGGCTGGCTTTTATTCAAATACGCTCACTGACGAGCATCGGCAGCTCAGCGCTGATAAGATAGAGAGGCGGAAAAGGCCTAGTTAACATGAGTCTTATGCTCTGGAGGTTGTGGCCACGGTTAGTGTTCGCACATCCACCCAGTCCCACCTCCAGCAGCCACCCAGGACCACCTTGTTGTTGTTGTTGTTGTTGATAAATGCTGTGCGAGGTGGAGAAGTGGCCTTGGCTCGCTTCTGTCCGGCCGGTCTGTGGCACGCAGCGATAAGCCTGGCGTCCGCATCAGCAGCCAGCATGCGTGCTTTGATAAAGCGCCGGTTGCTCACTTTGTACCACAATTTGTTGCTGCCGGTGTTGGAGGGAAACAAATATTACACTCTCACCCTAGGAATTAGCTTTGGGGGCCGAGACGGAAATCTTCCAATTTAAAAACATGCAAGCGCACAAGAGCTTTTGTTGTTATTGCGCCGGCACTTGAGTTTGCTGGCGGAGGGTATCATTAGCACTAATATGTAGTTTTAAAACACAAAGCTGATGAAATGTCTGCGCGTTAAGCAGCTATTTATTTCTCTTAAGCTGGCAGGCATTGTAATGCAATAAATGTTGATGATAATGCATTTGTTTATTTGGCCAAATTATCAATCGCTGTGGTTTGTTGTCGCATGCTGATGGTGGGATGCAGTATGTGTTGGTACTGTTAGGGGGAGCTGTGGGGTATTGAATTTATTATTTTTATTTTTTTTATGTTTAACAGAGCAAGGAAATTTTCACAATACGTCTGATAATATTTTTTCTTCTGGAGAAAGCCTTATTTGTTTTATTTCGGCTAGAATAAAAGCAGTTTTTAATTTTTTAAACCCATTTTAAAGTCAAAATTATTAGCCCCTTTAAGCTATTTTTTTTGATAGTCTACAGAACAAACCACTGTTATACAATAACTTAGCTAATTTGAATAACCTAGGTAACCTAATTAAGCAAGTTAAGCCTTTAAATGTCACTTTAAGCTGTATAGAAGTGTCTTGAAAAATATTGGAAACACTCTATAACAACTACACTATGAATCATTTATTAAGCTTTAGCATCTAGTGAATTCATTATTTGTTAAGCATCAACTCTACATTAATAAACGTTGGTAAGCAGCTACAAATGCTGTACTCTTGACTTATAAGCACCTATATAATGTGTTTAATAATTGTATTTTCATACCTAATTATTTATTTTCATTATTAAATTAAGTATTGCATTATTTACAAACCATTTATATTTAAGAGTAGTTGAGGGTTTTTAGGATCATTCAGAATGAGTTAAATGAGTAAATGATCATTAGTAAATGATTAATAAACTATTGAAATCAACGTTTATATGTCTTATTATTCAGGCATATACTAATAGTTAACTAATATATTAATAAATGCTTTATTAACTCAACTGCATGCAGTTTTGTGACCTAATCTAAAGTGAGGACTATTTATGCTTTATTAATCCCTTATAAATGAGTATTAAAGATTACTTTAATCAAACAATAATCCTTGCAATCTTTTCTAAAAAGTAAAATTACTGTAAAGTTTAAACATTGCCAAATAACAGGACATACGACATAAAACTGGATAAAACAACATCAACAACAACAACAACAATATAATAATTTAACAATATAATAAGATGCAATGTTTAAACTCTACAGTGATTTTATTTCAGATAAGGTTGCAAATATTTATTTTTCATTTGAAGTACAGTTTCATTTGTGTATCTTTAAATAAATAGGAATTAATAATGTCTTTTTTCCTGTTTAGAATTTAACTGAGCCTTAAATTGTCATTTATAAGTAATTTATAAAGCAAAAATAGCCCTCACTTTCGGTTAGGTCACAAAACTAGATGAAGTTGAATTAATAAAGCATTTATTAACATATAAATTAACCATTAATATATGCCTGAATAATAAGATATATAAACATTGATTTCAATAGTTTATTAATCATTTACTTACTCATTCTGAATGATCCAACCCGGGCTCATTGTGAAAACGTAGCCCCGCGGACATTTCTGGAGACCGCGAAATACATCCCGGGAGCTACGTATTTGAGCAGTTTTTGTTTTCGCGAATCCGCGAGAGGTCGCTGTGCGTGCTTTTTCGTGTCTCGAATGCTTCTCGGGAGCACGTGCCATTCACGCCCGTGCTGTTCTTGTGTGAAAAGCCGCCGGAGGCCGCTGTGGAGCAACCGTCCATCTGGCTGACTGGCTGAATGACTGAACGATCGACTGGGCGGCCGGCCAATCGGCCGACCCGGCCGCCCTTCTTCTCCTCCTTCCCTAAACCCAAGCGAAGATTTTCAAAAGCCGTCCAGAAAAAAAAAACAAAAGCCCTCGTCTGATTTTGACCGCGTTTTCGGATCTCGCCCCGTCACAAACTCGTTTGCTTTTAATTTTTTGGATTCTGTTTTTCATCTTACCTGATTTCTGGAACCTCTCTTCCCTGGACTCGATCCCGGTTGTCGCTGTGGCCAGCTCCTCCTCCTCCAGGCCTCTGCTCCGCCGACTTAACACTGCGAGCTAAGCGGACAAACTGGTTACGGCGGGAAAGCCCTCCACACTAAGGTGAGCGAACAAAATGCGGCCATATGTACCTCCGGCCACGCAAATCGCGGACTCCAGAAACGTCCACGGGGCTACGTTTCCAGATTGAGCTTGGGTTGGAATGATCCTAAAAACCCTCAGCTCTTAAATACAAATGGTTTGTAAATAATGCGATACTTAATTTAGCAATGAAAAATAAATCATTAACTAAGTATGAAAGTACAATTATTAAGCACATTTTAAATATGTTTGTAAGTCAAGAGTACAGCATTTGTAGCTGCAGTTATAAACTGCTTACTAACGTTTATTAATTTAGAGTTATGCTTAACAGATAATGAATTCACTATTTACTAATGCTTAAATGATTTATAGTGTGTAGTTATTAAAAAGTGTTACCAAAATATCTAGTCAAATATTATTTACAGTCATGATGACAAATATAAAATAAATCAGTTATTAGAAATAAGTTATTGAAACTATTATGATGTGCTGAAAAAAAAATCTTCTTTCAGTTAAACAGAAATTGGGGAAAAAATAATTCAGGGGTTGAATAATTCTGACTTCTACTGTACAGGAAATTGATGTAATCAGTGAATAATGAGCTTTTAGAGAACTTTTAGTTGTTTCCTTAATTTTAAGAATGCAAAGAATGGACTTGTGTTCTTGTGGAGACCAGTCTTGCCAAGTTACCTCAGAAGAACGAACTCATGAGAAACACAGAACCCGTCCTGTGAGAAATGATCTCTTTCCTGGTTCTTCCTAATGGTCACATGACCTTCTCGTGTTTTTAATGGAAAATTATTTAAACATTACAGCAGTCATACAGCGATTTATTGTTTCCCCCATTTTTACAATATATACTATGCATAAAGACCTTACAAATTTACAATGCACAGTACAAATAAACTAATTTTAAGATGACTTTCAGCAAATAAACACAATTAATGTGTTAATGGTTTTATAAAGATTTTCGTGTCAATGTTTACTTTCACTGTTTCATTTAGGGAAACTCCTGATGTAAATAAGTCATATCATTCATTTTCTATTCGGCTAAAGGCTGATTTATACTTCTGCGTCAAGCGCACGCGTATGCTCCTTTGCAGCCTACGGTGGACGCATAGCCCTCGTCACATCGCAATGATGCGTATCGCAAGGTCTGTGATTGGTTGGCTTGGTAGCACTGACAAGTGCCGGCGGGACCAAAAGCCGCTCAAGTCTGTTGGAGTGACAATTTAGAACTGTCAAGTCCCGTGTAGGAGCTCCAGATGAGAAGTTTTGCTTTGTGTTTACCTCATGGTTAAAGTTGTTGCACGTCCGCCAATTAATGCCTCAAAATGAGCGCGTTTCAGTCAATTGTACATTAAGAAAGCGTTCATAAAAAACAAAATACCAGTGAAGAAACTCAACACAGCGGAACATTAACACTTCACTGCCAACTAGCGTTTCGGAAGTGTTAGTGCAGAGGAACACAAGCAGTGCGCAGAAGTATAAATGCACGGCAATGATCACTCGACACGGATGTATAAACCAGGCTTTAGTACCTTTATTTATCAGAGATCGCCACAGCGGAATGAACTGCCAACTTATTCAGCATTTGTTTTACATAGAGGATGCCCTTCCAGCTGCATCCCAGTACTGGAAGGTTTCCATGTGCACTTATTCACACACACTCATACACTATGGCCAAATTAGTTAATTCAATTCACCTATAGTAAATGTGTTTGGACTGTGGGGAAAACCGGAGCACCTGGAGGAAACCCACACCAACATAGGAAGAACATGCAAACTCCACACAGAAATGCAACTGACCCAGCCGTCCTCGAACCAGTAACCTTCTTGCCGTGAGGCGACAGTGTTAACCACTGAGCTGCTGTGTCACCAGCTTTTAGCATAATTTACTAGTTTACTATTTATAATATATTCATATTATACTAGTTTACTATTATGTACTGATATCATGCATTTTATTTACTATTTTAAAACAGTTCTGTAATACACTTTTATGATTTTATATGCTTTAATTTACATTTCATATACATGTGTTATTTGTTCATAAGTGCTTTTAATAATAAACATTAATACATTTATAGAAAGTAGTTCATACATAGCAGTAGCTTATTTTTAATTTCAGTTTAGTAAATGAGAAAGCCATCTATAGATATTCAGAGTTTAGTCAGAATACCTGAGAAAGCCACAGGGACGAGCAATCTTCTAAACGCCAATAGTGTTGTTTTTGTAATCTCTGCTGCTTGTTGAAGATCAGAGATCTTGTTGTTGTTTGTTTACATATAAGAGTTGTTTTTTTTATCTTGAGTCGTATTAGACTGCTCTTGGATCAGTACTTTAGCACAGACGCCCGCTGGGTTTTGAGCGCAAATGGCCGATTCATCAGCAGGGAATCAGTCGTATTGTGGGCTGGGATTGTTATTCTCAGAGCCAATGAAAGGCCTTGTTGTGTTTGTTAATTAAAACCCCAATCAAATCTCTCCCGTTAACCGTCTGCAAAAGCAAATCTCTGTGCAATTCAATTCAATCACACCTACAACACAAAAACACCAGGGAGACGAAAATGGAAGGGGCAAATTGTGTCACATGCTAGTCTATTATGCAATTTATTGTTCCCACTTGATAAAATAGCTTGCAAGAGGTGTGTGTGTGTGTGTGTGTGTGTGTGTGTGTGTGTGTGTGTGTGTGTGTGTGTGTGTGTGTGTGTGTGTGTGTGTGTGTGTGTGTGTGTGTGTGTGTGTGTGTGTGTGTGTGTGTGTGTGTGTGTGTGTGTATAAGTGTTTAAAATTGAAGGGAAATTAGCTAAAAATTGTGAGCTCTACACTCGACAGCATTCATTTTCTTTTCGGCTTAGTCCCATTATTAATCAGGGGTCACCACAGCGGAATGAACCGCCAACTTATCCAGCATATGTTTTACACAGCGGATGCTCAAACAGTTCCCATCACTGGGAAACATCCATACACACACATACAGTACAGACATGTTAGCTCACCCTAATTCACCTATACCACGTTTTTGGACTTTTGGCTCAGGAAACTGAAGCACCTGGAGGAAACCCAATCAAACACAAGGAGAACATGCAAACTCCACACAGAAATGCCAACTGACCCAGCCGGGGCTCGAACTAGTGACCTTCTTGCTGTGAGGCGATTGTGCTCCTATGCATGCAAATATTTGTTTTTGTTTGCGATCTTGAAAAACAAACAAGAATAAAAAAGACAGTACAAGTTTGCTTTGCATTTTAATAGGGATAAAAAGGCAGATTATTTAAATATTGTACTAAATACAATTTTTATTTATTAAACTACCCTGTTTGGCAAGATTTTTCAGAATCTGTAGTTGACTTAAATGAATATTTACAATTATTTAATACTTTAAAAGACATTCACACATAAAATTTCAAGAATTTTTTGTGTTTTAATATGTCGATGTGCATTTTGAGATACAAATTGCATGGAAAGAGCATAGAAAGAATATTTACGCAGAAATTGGCAGTATTTTTCTCAAAATATAAATAATTAATGAATTAAATATATAGGCTCACCGGCCACTTTACTAGGTACAACTGTCCAAATGTGCAAGTTTCTAACGAGCCAATCACATGGCAGCAACTCGATGCATTTGGGCATGTAGACATGGTCAAGAGGATCTACTGCAGTTCAAACTGAGTTTGAACGTGGCATGGTTGTTGGTGCCAGACAGGCTGGTCTGAGTATTTCAGAAACTGCTGATCTACTGGGATCTTCATGCACAACCATCTCTAGGGTTAACAGAGAATGGTCTGAAAAAGAGAAAATATCAAGTGTGCGGCAGTGCTGTGGACACAAATGCCTTGTTAATGCCTGAGGTCAGAGGAGAATGGCCAGACTGGTTCCAGTCTGGTTCCATTACGCTCATTACAACTGAGGTCTACAGAAGAGCATCTCAGAACACACAACACGTCTAACCTTGAGGCGGATGGGCTACAGCAGCAGAAGACCACACTGGGTGCCACTCCTGTCGGGTAAGAACAGGAAACTGAGGCTACAATTCACACAAGCTCACCAAAATTGGACAATAGAAGATTGGAAACACAGTGCCTGGTCTGATGAGTCTCCATTTCTGCTGCAACATTTGCATGGTAGGGTCAGAATTTGCCGTCAACAACATGAAAGCATGGATTCATCCTGCCTTGTATCAATGGTTCAGGCTGCTGGTGGTGGTGTAATGGTGTGGGGGAGATTTTCTTGGCACACTTTGGGCCCATTAGAACCAATTGAGCATCGTGTTAATGCCACAGTCTACCTGAGTATTGTTGCTGACCATATCCATCCCTTTATGACCACAGTGTACACATCTTCTGATGGCTGCTTCTAGCAGGATAATGAACCATGTCATAAACACCAGATCTAAATCCAATAGAGCACCTTAGGGATGGGGTGGAACGGGAGATTTGCATAATGGATGTGCAGCTGACTGCGTGATGCTGTCATGTCAATATAGACCAAAATCTCTGATGAATATATATATATATATATATATATATATATATATATATATATATATATATATATATATATATATATATATATATATATATATATATATATATATATATATATACCAGAATTGATGTACCAGAATTTATTACAACATGTGGAGGAATGGTTAAACAATTTCTAAAAATTAAATTTAAAAATGCAAAATATTTCATTAAATTATCGAAAGTCTAATATGTTTAATAAAACATTTTTAAAACAGTATTTTTGTATGTAATTCTTTTGGTATTAAAGATTCTAATGTCATTAACATTAAAGCAGTTTTAGATTGAAATTAACTTAAATTGCAATCAACTTTCAAAATTACTTAATTAAATGTCAAATTTAGCAAAAAAGGCTAACATATTCTATTCTTTAAAAAGTGAAACACATTAAAAGTCTTTTAAATTTGTAAATTTGCACATATTTATATATTTATTTATTTATTTATTTATTTATTTATTTCAATTATTATTTATTTATTTCAATTATTTATTTTTTCCTTGTCTTTAAGGTGTTCTTAATTTGTCACAATTTTTAGTTAAGATGCTCACTAAAGAGGTAGCTTGCATGGAAGCTGCCTTTGTATGTAATTCCAATCCTGTGTGTGAGTTTGTGTGTGTGCATGTATCTGCATACAATTGTCAGTGTGTGTAAGTGTGTGGTGGTGTGTGCCAGGTTCGATTGTTTCCTTTGAACTGCTGTGTGATTTTACAGGAGAGCTGCTGCTTCATATCTGCCTGCTTCACTGAGAAAACACACACAAACGCACAAACACACACACAGCCTGTTACCTCTGATAACCCTCACCCCAGCAGATGGCCTTTGTTTCTGTCCTGGTGACCTTCACCTCTTTCACGGGTCAGTTATAGCAGTATGTACACGAAGGGTGACAGTCCTGCTTGAATGATAAATGATGGATCTTCTGTTCTGGTGTTTGTCTTGTTGGCTGTTGTTATCCATTAGAAGCAAAATCATTTACAACAAACAGATCCGCTGCCTTTGGCTATGAGAAAACACAAGCTGCAAACTGATCTCTTACTCACAGGCAGTCAATGGAGAAGGCATGCTATGAATGAAGACAGCGGTTCAATTGTACATTTAGTTTGAAGCAGCATCTTTTAAAATGTCTCTAAAACAATACATTCACACTGGTTGCAAATGTTCTGTATAAGATTTCAAAGTATTCATGTTCTCAGAAATGTTGTCTCATTTAGCTAGTCTGACATACTTTTATTAACTCTTTCCCTACCACACACACATCTTCCTCTACTGAAATATAACAAAAACACAGCTTGCCAATCGCAGGGTATGTTTTCAGAAGGTTTTTTTTTTTCTTAATTATGGTGGTTTAAGAAAGCCAACATACTGTTATACTACATTAACTTCTTCTTCTGTCTTCTTCTTCTTTTGTCTTCTTCTTCTTCTTCTTCTTTTTCTAACTTCTATATGCATCTCCTCCTAGACAATTTATACTACAACCACCAAACTTACCCCGGACCTCCAGACTGGTCTGACTCGAGTTGCTATATCTTTTCCAACTGATCCGACTTAAGGTTTTCCCAAAAACTGACCTGGAAAATTCTGAAAAGTCCCATTGACTTAACATTAGACCAAACTTTGTGACCTTATAACTTTCCGCCAGACTGGCATACAGACTTAAGGTTGGGCTCATTTAACTCAGACTACCAATCTGCAAATTTCTGATGAGCTTTCAACTTACTAGCCACACCCTCACAACCGCTTACGGCTCCCTAGTAACTGTCCCATAGACTTCCATTGTTAAAAAAAAAGCTGCCATTGACTTTAGATTGAACAACAACACCTTAGCAACCACTTAGAACACCCTAGCAACACCTAAACAATGACCTAAAACACCTTAGCAACTGCCTAGCAACACCTTAGCAACTGCCTAGCAAAACCTTAGCAACCACCTTGCAACACCTTATCCTCAGAACTATGCTTCAAACTTTCAGGCTTTCTTAAGACACCACAAAGTTTGTCTACGAACTTTACTTTTCTAGTTGATGAATATTCTTGTCAATGGCAGGGAAAGAGTTAAGCATTTATAAGCTTGTTTTATGCCTGAATAATTGCATCAATCCATCCATCCATTTAATAATTGAACCTTTATCCAGCGGTCCAGTATTTGCATTGTAATTGCATTTGCATAGCTAATCACTGAATAAACATTATGTAATGGTGTAAAACTGTACATTTCTTGTCTTTTACCAATGATGTAAATAAGTTAAGATAGTAGGTAGAGCTTTGATATTGTTACTATTGCAGTGTGTAGCAGTTCAATGTTAATGTTGAATCAAAAGAGGGCATGGTTTGCAATATCATCCATTCATCAACCATCACCATCTGTACCTCTGTCCATCCATCTGCCCATCAGTATATCTTTCCATCCAATATTTATTTTCATCTACCTAACCATCCATCCATCTATCCATCATGTCAATCAATCATGTCTAACTATCCATCTGTCGGTCATATCATCTATCCTTCCGTCTTTCCTTCTACCTTTCCTTCCATCCAATCATCTATCCATTCATCCAATATTTACATCTACCATCCATCTATTCATCCGCCCATCCAATATTTACATACGTTCATCCATCCATCCAACATTTACATCCATCCAATATTTACATGTATCCAATATTTATACCATCCATTCGTCCGTCCGTCCGTCCGTCCGTCCAGTCATGTATTTACATCTATCCATCCATCCATCCATCCACTATTTGCATCCATCTATCCATCCTTCCATACATTCAATATTTACGTCTGTCCGTCCATCCATCCAATATTTACATCCGTCCATCCATCCATCCATCCATCCAATATTTATATCATCTACCTTTCCATCCGTCCGTCCAATATTTACATCCATCCGTCCGTCCATCCATTTAACCATCCATCCATCAAATATTTACATCATCTACCTTTCCATCTGTCTGTCCATCCAGCCATTCAATATTTACATAATCTACCTTTCCATCTGTCTGTCCATCCATCCATCCAATATTTACATCATCTACCTTTCCATCTGTCTGTCCATCTAGCCATTCAATATTTACATCATCTACCTTTCCATTCATCCAGTATTTTCATCCATCCATCCATCCATCCATCCAATATTTACATCATCTACCTTTCTATCTGTCTGTCCGTCTGTCCAATATTTATATCATCTACATTTCCATCCATGGATCCATCCATCCATCTGTATGTCCCTCTGTCCGTCCTTCTGTCAAATAATTCCATCCATCCGTCAAATAATTCCATCCATCCATCTGTGCATTCATCTTTTCTACATTCTGCTTTCGGCTCTGTGGTTTAATAACTGACACTTCCAAAATTCAATCTAGTTCCTCAAATCTCATTCGCTAAGCTGTACTTTTGACCTCTGAAGACTAACATCAACAGCTACAGTTCTTCTTAATGCAGTTGTAGAATGATTTATCTGTACATCATCAGATTTTCCACAGACAAGGCATGTCTAATATTCTCCACCATACAATCACGGCTTTCATTATAGCATAAATTTCACCGCACGGCTTGTTGCAACATTTATTTTATGCAAGCAATCAACATTTTCACCTCCACTGCATCCTGTCCAGAATCTGCCATTTTTCTTTCAAACAATTACCAGTTGTGTACTTAGTCCGCATGTGTTTGCACACTTGGGTGTTTGTGTTTCTTTGCATAAATGCCTCCAGTTATAACTATAGAATGGATATGAAAATAAAAAGATAACTCATGATGATAATTGCTGGAGCTTTGTTTCTGTATGTTTGTGCATGCACTTTACTGTAGTCTAACACGGACAATCTAGACATTGTTACAGCATTCTCGTTACATTTAAATCAGTACATACTGCACAAATTTAAACTAAAACATTATTTATTGTATTTATAATGCATCAAGGCGTGTGATAATTCCATATATTATATTGTAAATGAAAATGTTGTTTTATGCAGAACATAACTCATTTTGCTGCAGTTTGTTTGCTGTAGGACAGTAAAGTCTCTTTGGGGCTGTGTGTGTTTCTTTATGCTGCACTGTGATAAGGGTTGGCTGTGTTCGTGTATGTGTGTGTGTGCACTGTTTTTTAATAACCAAAAACAAGTTAAAGCTTTTACAGCAAACTAAAATGCGAATCACCACTGTAAAGAAATGATTCTTAATTTGAGAACTGGTTGTGTTTGCTATTTTGATATATGATTGTACTGTTTATAACTCATAAAACAAGTCTTAGAGCTACAAATGAAAGCTTTCACTGATTAAAATGTAATTAGTCAATAATAAAACTTATTTATAACACAATTTTACCATGATAAATGTCATTTATTATTTGTTTTATATAATTATTCTTTTTTTTAATAGATATTTTATGTGAAAAAATCTTATAATTGTGGATTTATATACAGTTAAATACAGAATTGTTAGCCCCCCTAAATTATTAACCCCCCTGTTTATTTTTGTCTCCCAGATTTTTTCAACACATTTCTAAACATAATAGTTTTAAAAACTAATTTCTAATAACTGATTTATTTTATCTTTGCCATGATGACAGTCAATAATATTTGACCAGATAATTTTCAAGATACTAGTATTCAGTGATATTTAAAGATTTAACTAGGTTAATTAGATTAGATCAGGTCAACTTTATTGTCATTACACATGTGCAAGTACAAGGCAACGGAATGCAGTTTAGGTCTAACCAGCAGTGCAACAGCAGCAAGTGCAGGATACAGGTATAAATTATAAAGTGCAGTTACAGAAAAACTATATGGAACACAACAAAAATGTTTAAGGGGACCCAAAACCATGATGGACCCTGTTGAGATACAGTATGTGTTATGTGGATTGTGCAACCCACTGCACCACCGTGCTGCCTTTAGAATGAAATATATGGTCAAGGTTTTGTTACCTGTGTTTGTGTGTGTGTGTGTGTGTGTGTTTTGTTTACAGTTTTATTTGTTTGTCTGTTTGTTTTTTGTGTTCAGCGCATGTGGTTTGGGGTCAGTGTTATGTAACCTTATGGCATATTATCGCTCGGCTATAAACCCCAGATTAATCTCAGACAGCAGAGGTCATTGAGCATACAGAGACTGAAAGCAGGACTAATGTCACACATTTCAGCTTTATGAAAGATATACTCCCTTCCTTCTCTTTCATTTATCTGAAATACTCATTTATAAACTTTTCCCCACCACATATCTTCTGAGTCTGAGATTTCACCTTAAACAGGGAGACCAAGTCCCACTAGAAACAAGTAAAACTAGAAACAAAATGATGGATGAAATGCAGCCCAATGTAAAGAAACCTAAACTACTCATTTCGCCACACTTCATACTGTGTGTGTAGATTTCAGTTACAATGCATATTTTAGTTGGTCCATTTTAGCACAACTTGTGTAAAACCGTACTATAGTTCAACGCAATCTCAGTAATTGGTAAGTTTTTGATTTAGAAACTAATTTGTATGAATTTGTCCGATCTAATTTGTACAATTTAGTATGATTTGCTCATCACCCAATAACGCTTAGGGGTGTGGTTGGGTGCCACGCTTCCTTTTTAAAATCGAAAATTTTTGTACGACTGAACTCGTACAAATTCTTACGAATTAGCTGCTAAACTGACAAGACCAAACTTACTAACGTTTCCTCATGATATCAGGCCGTATAGTTTTATTCATGTCTGTTTGCTGAAGGTTTTTTAAAAGGTATTTTATTTTCATGTATAATTTGCCACATGTATAATATTGTATTATATAATTATCTATTCTACAATTTATTATTATTTTTTATTATTATTAATTTATTTATTTAAATTTTTTTTTTGCAGTTTTGGAGTGATAAATAGACATTCACAAAATATCCTGTGTGTAAAAACATTTTAATATTACAAAACTTTTTAAAAAAAATTTTGTCTTATAAATATATTTTATTTGCTGTGTTAAGAGCATAGTGCCTCATTTGCATATTTATACATGCAATTTTATCATTCCTCCAAAATGTTTGCCATTCCTAATGTAAACGATTGTGACATTTTTGAACACGTTTTTGATGAACTCATATTAGTGGTCATATTCTTGACTCCAACTTTGGCACACACAATCAGAAAGAGCTTTATTGCCAGGCATGTTCACACATATGAGGAATTTGTTTTCGTGATGGAGCTTCTAAAATGCAACAGAATTATAGAGACAGAACACAAAGCAGATAATAAATATGTTTTAAAAGTAGAAGTGGTGAATGCAAATATACAAATGGACAAGTGTATGTAGAGCTATATCACTATATACAATGTTATATGTGCAGCTGTTATGTGCAAATTGGCATGTAAAGTGTGTTGTAAATAACTGTATAAAAGGTGTATAGCAAGTAGTGATGTTGGTTCCACAATTACTATCATCAAGTGTTCATGAGATAAACCAACATCCTCTGCAATGCATGATCAAAAAATATAAACCATAAATTGCTTTAAAGTCCCTATAACTCCAAATTCTGTTAGCCGAGCCGTTTGGAGATTGTTGTACCTATACTGAACAGTATTGAAGGGATAGTTCACCCGAAAATAAAAATCTGCCATCATTTACTCACCCTTCACTTATTCAAAACCGATTTGAGTGTTTATTTAACACAAAAGAAGATATTTTGAAAAATGTTGGTTGCTTTCACAGTAATTTTCTTCCTACTATTGAAGTCAATTCATTTTCCTTTAGCTTAGTCCCTTTATTCATCAGGGGCCGCCACAGCGGAATGAACCACCAACTTATCCAGCATATGTTTTTACACAGCGGATGCCCTTACTCACTGTAAAAAAAATAAGTGATCAATTAGTCCTGACAGCATATGTTTTTAAGTCATTGTAACTTAACTAAGTTAAACTAAGTTAAGCATGTTAACATGCTAACTTAAACTAAGTTAAGCATTTTATAACTTAATTTTCTAAGTTACCTAAGCTTTTTTAAGCCAGTTTAACAAAATATAAGTTCAATGGACTCATAGGGTTAATTTGATTGAACTTAACCCTCTGGGGTCGAAGACCGCGTATACTCGTTTTGACCTGTGGTGTCGTCAAACTACTGAAATGAACTTAAATTACACTTTCAGTTTTGATCGTACAGATAAGATCAAAACATCAATCGAATCTGTTATGTGTCTACTTTTTGTTGTGTACACTCACAACAACAACAAACGTGTGTGCTTTTGCAAAATAAGGAAAACAAACAGTGTAGGCATTCTGTCTTGTCTCTCTCCGTGAACTGCTTTTAGAAACGCGTTGGTAAAATGCGCTGAAACTTCGCGAATACAAAACGCACACAGATGAGATGTGTATTTCTAGAAAGCTTAACGTGTCTACTTTTAAACGCAGCTATGCACGTTGAAAACAAATATTGCATGATAAAGTAATCAGTATGAAATTAACGCCATGTCTAGTTTCTCAGTCTGATCTCACTAGTTTTAATGCGACCACGCCCACAAGGCAAAAATTAAGGCAACCAGGATTTTTTTCAGTGCAGCTGCAACCCAGTACTGGGTTGCACAGTTCACCTATACAGCATGTGTTTGGACTGTGAGGGAAAACGGAGCACCACCCACGTGTAACCCCGCCGGTCCTACGCCACCCAACCCGCTCTGAGCTGGTATCGAACCGGAGACCTTCCGCATGGGAGTTGATTGCTCTACCAAGGAGGCTAAAGACCTTTAGCGTTTGTAACTAGAGCCCTTTAGAGGTCAGAGAAGTGAGGTTTACCAGCACGTACTTGCTGGCCTCCGTTACTCACGGCAACACAGGAAGAACATGCAAACTCCACACAGAAAGGCCAACTGACTCAGCCGGGACTCGAACCAGCAACCTTCTTGCTGTGAGGTGATGGTGCTAACCATTGAGCCATCGTGTCGCCATCACCAGCATTTATCAAAATATCTTCTTTAGTGTTTAAAAGCACACGTGGAAGAACAGAAGATGAGTTAATTATCATCTTTGGGTGAAATCCCCTCTAACGCAACCAAATTAACCAATGCAAAGGCTTCCGCTGTGACTATAACTCAAACACTGTGTTTGTATGACCTTCACTAAACGCGTTTGATTCCGCCGAGACTTTGAGAGAGTGCAGCGGGATATATTTATCCAGGAGTTTTAGCGCGCGGCTCCAGACGAGTTGGAGCAGGATTTGTTTTATTGAGGCCCGATGATGGAATTTGAGGGCAGGGAGGAGGCGGTAAAGCAGCCATGAAATTGGTGGACGGATCAGATGTGAATCAGAGCGCAGGAGCGAGAGGAATAGAGAGGTATGGAGAGGAGAGAGACCCTGCTGGCTGAAGGTTGAGCGGGATTAGAGGACTTCTGGGCTCTGGAGAGTCAGTCGAGAGCCAATTTTATTCTCTGGTAACTCGATCGAAGAGAAAGTCACTGGAGCTCTTTGTGTTCGGAGAGGGAAACACTACAATTCACATGTTCATTTGAGGGAGCCACAGAGAAATATATAGTGAAAGACAGCTCAAAGTAATATTTATATCTGTATTAATAATAAATATTTATTATTATTATTATTTTTTATACTATCTTTAATAATTTTTATACATATGATACACTGAAAAAATGATTCATTGGATTTACTATTTTTTTTTAAGGTAGGTGGTTGCAAATAATTAAAATGTATTAAATACAGTGCTCAGCATATATGAGTACACCCTAATTTGAAAATAAATATTTTACATATTTCTCAGTGAATATGGGTAATATAAATTGGTGCATTTGAACAAAACAGATTTATTAGACAGATATATTTATTAAAATAATATTTTAGTCGGGCGAGGCAGTGGCGCAGTAGGTAGTGCTGTCTCCTCACACAAAAAGGTTGCTGGGTCGCTGGTTCGAACCTCGGCTCAGTTGGCGTTTCTGTGTGGAGTTTGCATGTTCTCCCTGCCTTCGCGTGGGTTTCCTCCGGGTGCTCCGGTTTCCCCCACAGTCCAAAGACATGCGGTACAGGTGAATTGGGTAGGCTAAATTGTCCATAGTGCATGAGTGTGTGTGTCAATGTGTGTGGATGTTTCTCAGAGATGGGTTGCGGCTGGAAGGGCATCCGCTGCGTAAAAACTTGCTGGATAAGTTGGCGGTTCATTCTGCTGTGGCGACCCCGGATTAATAATTAAGGGACTAAGCCGACAAGAAAATGAATGAATATTTTAGTCACAGAACATCAAATGGAAAGATAATACATTTAAATTCATTAAAAATATAGCAAAAATTTTTTTTACAAACTACATTTCAACAAAATTGTAAATATGTTTTGCTTCTTGATTTTTCCTATTTTTGAAAATTGTATTTAATATTTTTCTATGACATAAATTAGGGCTACTTATTATAACTTTTGTTAGATTAGTTCCTGATTTGTCTTCAGTACTGACTAAACTAAAGTATATGCACAAATATAATATTGTAAAGTTTCCTATAGAAAATATTAATTAAATGAGAGGTTTGTGAGGGTGTACTCCTATACGCTGAGCACTGTATATTAAGTATTGTTCAACTTGTTTGTTTAAATTCAGCCCATGTAAATTGTTTGCAACTACTTACCTTATTTTTATTTTTTAAAAATTCAATAAATCATTTATCTCAGTGTAACAAAACACAAAAACATAATAAATAGACAAATACCTAAATAAAATATTAAATATATATATAACAATCCAAAGTTATACTGAGTATCAATTTAAGTATCATATTAAATATAAATGGATCTTGTTGTATGTCAAAAACAGCTTAACAAGGCTGTATGTTTAATCAAAAATATTGGAAGAATAGTAATATTGTGAAATATTATTGCAATTTAGAATAATGGCTTCAAAATACTGATTGTAACCTGATCAGTTTTTGGTGACCCTTCTTAAATCAAGCTGAACTGAAGAAAAATACATTATATTATATAATTTATTTATTTATTAATAATAAATGTATTTATTAAATTATTGTTATTTTTATTTATTCATTTTGTATTTTATTAATTCTTTATTTATTTAATATTATTATTATTATTATTTCTTATTTATTCATTTATTGTTTTATTTCTTCTTCTTCTTCTTCTTCTTAATATTGTTGTTGTTGATGTTATTATTATTATTATTATTAATATTCTTATTATTTTATTTATGTATTTATTTATTTTATAATTATAATGATTTTTTATTTATTTATTTATTATAATTTTAATTATTTAAATATTATGTTTACATTTATTATTATTATTATTATTATTATTATTTATTGTTATTTATTATGATTTTAATTTATTTAATTATTTTTTATTATTATGTATTTATTTTATTTATTATTATTTAAATTATTTAATTGTTATTATTATATTTAAATGGTTATTTATTAATTATTATTTATTAAATGGTTATTTATAACTTTAAAACATACATCATTTTAACCATAAAATGGCGCTAATAATTATCTTGTGATCAATTAAATACAGCATTGCAGATTATAAAGTAATAAATGCTGTCTTTTTTACCATTGATTGATTTGATTGATTGATTGATTGATTGATTGATTGATTGATTGATTGATTGATTGATTGATTGATTGATTGATTGATTGATTGATTGATTGATTGATTGATATGTGTCAATATTTCCTTCACTGAATCTTATAACTAGCCCTAATGAAATAAAATAGATTTTCTTGGACATCTGATATTCATTAAATGTTTAATTTAAACAAGTGAAGTGTTATTTTATATGCTTTAAACCAAAGTTAT